>NC_081556.1:128083562-128383562 GCF_963082655.1 Stomoxys calcitrans
CGACTTAAAATGCCATGGCGATCAAGAATATATATACTTTATGAGGTCTTAGACGAATATTTCTAGGAGTTACAAACAGAATGACGGAATTAGTATACCCCCATCCTATGGTGGAGGGTATAACAAGGATCAATGACAAAGAATTTAAAAAAATTTGGTTGATTATTTACTTACGCAGATGTTTAATGACATTTCATTAGCAAATAATTCCTAATATTCTATTGGGTTGCCCAAAAAGTAATTGCGGATTCATATAGTCGGCATTGACAAATTTTTCCACAGCTTGTGACTGTAATTGCATTCTTTCTTCTGTCAGTTATCAGCTGTTACTTTTGGCTTGCTTTAGAAAAAAGTGTAAAAAAAGTATATTTGATTAAATTTCATTCTAAGGTTTATTAAAAATGCATTTACTTTCTTTTAAAAAATCCGCAATTACTTTTTGGGCAACCAATACCTTTAATGTTGCTTAATAACAATTTAACAAACCATTATGACTATCATACAATTATCTACCTTACCTATTAGTCCCTATGACAACATGTAACATTTTATTTCAATAACTTCGTTGATAACAGAAATTCAATTGCGATATATAGTCAATTTCTTATCTTTGAGTATTGCTTTATTTCATCAGAAGTAGTAAGAGGCAAAAAAAAAGATGGAAAATACTTACATTTAAGTTCGTAATATAACATCCTTAACTACCTGCAATGCATATTTCCAGCGCCATGACAACATTTTGCCATTGTCATATCATTGCGAAGAGAAATGTCAGTGACGGCTGTCACTTATTTCCTATGCCAACTAAAAACTGGAAAAGAAAAACAATTTTTTTCTCTTATCACCATCATGTTCTTGCCGCCCTTGCTGACTGTCTTATGAGCCAACAACTTTAAAGCGATGACTGTTAAGCACATCCAATAAAGATACAAAATTTTAAGGAAGTGAAATCTATGTAACATCGTTATTTCTCCTTCAGCGAATTCATGGATATGGGCATGCACCTTCACACATTCCCACAATCTCTAGCCCATATGCATTGATGCACACACAGATATTAATACATAGTACTTGAGAACATTTGAATCGACTATTCTAACCTCTCTGTCATTCCTTATGTCTCTTTCACAACTTACAGATTTTACAAGATATGATGATCGAAATTGACTACGATGCCGATGGCACAGTGTCCTTGGAAGAATGGCAACGTGGTGGCATGACAACGATACCCTTACTTGTGCTGCTGGGTAAGTAAAGATTTACAAAATGATAATAAATCAAAACTATAGATTTTCTGAAGAAGTTGCCTCACATATATATATGGGTCATTCCAGAAGAGAATTTTTATGGGAATTTCATATTGAATTTTTTTGAAAAGAAAAACCAGTAAAGAAAGTCTATAGTAGGGCAGAGCCTGCTATGAAATACCCTAAACCACTGCGTCTACCTGTTATTCTATGTAATTAGGGGAGCATATAAAATGGTGTATTTGAAACCTACATCTAAATCTGATCGGACCGGAATTGTTGCTACTAGAGCCGTAAAAGCTCATATCGGGTGCAGATATGGGAGACATGGGAGCTATATCGAAAAAATAAGCTAAAAATAAAAGCTGATAACTGACGGAAGAAAGAATGCAATTACAGAATCACAAGCTGTGAAAAAATTTGTCAACGCCGACTATATGGAAAATCCGCAATTACTTTTTGGGCAACTAATATGGGGGCTTCCTTAAAATCTTAACCGATTTTAATGCAATTTGAACACTCATTAAAACTTCAATAAAAACAAAAAATAAAAACAAAAAAGCAAAATTTTGTAAGGATCGAACTGAAATTGTAATTACTACAGCCATAAAAAGGCATATCGGATAAAGGATATGTGTATTGGATGGCCCCACTATGGAGTGACTCCATTCTGAGACGGGAGTCTAAATTCTGGTATCTTACATTCATCATGGGTTAGTTTTTAACCCATATCTTGTCAGCCTTCCCGAAAGTCTCCTCAGTGCCCTTTTTATGTATCGTTGACAGAAAGTTTCCTTGGAGAAGTAGTAGAATTGCAAAGTGACTCAATCCAGAGACGGGAGTTAAAATTCTCTTTAATCCGAAAGAAAGACTCCTATTTCTTTGAAATCGTCCGTAATCGCCCCACTATGGGTAATGGCCCCACTATGGAGTGACTCCATTCTGAGACGGGAGTCTAAATTCTGGTATCTTACATTCATCATGGGTTAGTTTTTAACCCATATCTTGTCAGCCTTCCTGAAAGTCTCCTCAGTGCCCTTTTCATGTATCGTTGACAGAAAGTTTCCTTGGAGAAGTAGTAGAATTGCAAAGTGACTCAATCCAGAGACGGGAGTTAAAATACTCTTTAATCCGAAAGAAAGACTCCTATTTCTTTGAAATCGTCCGTCTCTTCAGTAACCTATCCATAATCTTACTTAACGTTGACAAAGCATCTCCCGGATTTGGGTACGTTATACTGTCACAAACCATGTTTCTTTTCCATTGGGAGATATTAGGGTGGATGCGATGATTTTCGATCCTATCTTCCTTAATATTCTGGAAGGCCGCCATTGTGTACTCCTGCGGCTTAACATTTCAAAACTCTTTAAGCAACTTCGTGGAGGGCCGCTTACAATAACTTGTCCTCGTGGTAAGTCTAATTCACTGTCAGTTTTTCCCTCATATTTAAGTCTTTCAGTCTTACCGGTGTTTTGAGTTTAAGCAACGACAGGCTGATAGGGCTTTGGTTCTTCATCGTAATGGGGTTTATTTTCCCTCTTTAGAAATAAAAACCACCCTGACTTTCCTCATTGCTTCGGTGTGTTAGACTATGCTTCGCCTAGAAATTTCGTACCGACTTTGGTAGAGTGATTTCGAGGAACTCTTGCAATAGTCCCAGTATGATTCCGTTCTATCCGGCTGATAGAACTTGTCCTAATCGACAACGTACCCTGGGAGATGTTGTGATATGATTCCTATCCCAGTATGATTCCGTTCTATCCGGCTGATAGAACTTGTCCGGGAGATGTTATTATAGCCGACCTGGCTGCCTGGAAAATTCTTCTCCGTCACTGTCTTCAAGTTGTCCTCGGTGGAAATCCCATCTTTCTATCTCTAGAAGGTAGGCGTGCTGAGTTCCTTAGGGAGCACTTTGCAGAATTTCGCCCAGGAATTCCCCTACGTTCTCCTTATCTCATTCTTAGACCAGACTTTTGCTACGTTCTCCCTTTCTGTCTTATTAAAAAGCCTCATACTCATATGGCTCTGAGAGCCTTTAGTGTGGTTTCCATCATAATCAAGTCATGGTCATTCGCTGCGTTACTCGTTTTAATCAAGATTTCTGATCAGAGATCCCCAGTGAGTAGATAAAAATGCACATAAATTGGGCTACCCATCTCCTAGACATGGCATTACTCAAAAATACTTGGAGAGTCCTTCGCCCATGAATATGAAAGAATTTCTCTATGTGTCTCTCATCACATGTTTTCGCGAGAAATACAAAAGTTACGCGTACATTGGCGCTGGAAGAAAATTATACCCTACACCACTACTGTGGTACAGGGTATTACAACTTAGTGAATTTGTTTGTAACACCCAAAAGGAAGAAAAATAGACCCATTGATAAGTATACCGATCGACTCAGAATCACTTTCTGATTCGATTTAGCGATGTCCGTCCGTCCGTCCGTCTGTCTGTCCGTCCGTCTGTCCGTCTGTCCATGTTAATTTGTGTACAAACTACAGGTCACAGTTTTCATCCGATCGTCTTGAAATTTAGTACAGGCATATTTTTCGGCCTAGAGACGAAGCCTATTGAAATTGGAAAAAATCGGTTCAGACCTGGCTATAGCTCCCATATATATGTTCGTCCGATTTTCAGTAATAATGCAATAAAATGGTCATTTGTTAACCGATTCTCTCGAAATTTGGCAGGAAGGATTTTTTTACGACTGTCGACATTACTGGTGAATTTCATGCAAATCGGTTCAGATTTAGATATAGCTCTCATATATATATATATATGGCCCGATTTGCACTCCTAGAGCCACTGCAAGCACACTTATTGACCAATCTTGGCAAAATATTGCACAACGCTTTCCTCGATGACTATCATAATATAAATAGAGTTTGGTCAAAATCGGTTCAGATTTAGATATAGCTCCCATATATATGTTCGTCCGATTTGCAGTAGTATTGCAATGAAATGGTCTTTTGTTAACCGATTAACTCGAAATTTGGCAGGAGGGATTTTCTCTTGACTTTCAATGTTACTTGCGAATTTCATGGAAATCGGTTCAGATTTAGATATAGCTCTCACATACATATATCGCCCGATTTTAACTTCTAGAGTCACAGCAAGCGCAATTATTGACCCATTTTGCCAAAATTTTCCAAAATGCTTTCCTCGACGACTGTTACAGTATCTGAGGAGTTTGTTCGAAATCGGTTCAGATTTAGATATAGCTCTCATATATATCTTCGTCCGATTTTGAGAAATATTGCAAAAAAGTGATCATTTGTTATGCGATTCTATCGCAATTTTGCAGGAAGGATTTTCTTATGACTTTTAATATTACTGGTGAATTTCATAGAAATCGGTCCAGATTTAGATATAGCTGTCATATATGTATATCGCCCGATTTTCAGTTTAAGAGCCACTGCAAGCGTATTTATTGACCAATCTTGCCAAAATTTAGCACAACGCTTTCCTCGACGATTACCACATTATCTGAGAAGTTTGCTCGGAATCAGTTCGGAATAAGATATAGCTCCCATATATACGTTCGTCAGATTTTGGGTAATTTGCCATAATGTTGATTTGTCAACCGTAGTTTTTACAATTTATACATATTTGCTCACCGAGGTCCATCAAAATTGGTTCAGAATTGGATATAGCTCTCACATTGTACTTAAAGGGTAGGTGTAGTGTATTATACAGTCGCCACCGCCCGACTTTTGCCCTTCCTTACTGGTTTTAATTGTTATTTATCTTAACTGCTTTACACACTATAAATTGCTCTCAGGGACATAATATTTAATTTTTGTTTTGGTAATATCAACAATTCCCCATAGCTCCCAGAATATTTGCTTCGAACAAATTTAAAATGTAGATGCAACGTCGCGCATTCTAACAACCCTCATTGCATTTTCTGTACAGTATAATCATACAGCTATGCAGGAAACACGAAATAGGGAGAAAATAAGCAAAAAAGCGTTAAATGCTTTAGATGTGCCCGAGTAACTATACTAGTTTGTCATCTCTGGAGGAAGCCAGGAAAACAGCTGCAGCGTAAAGAAAAAACGTACCAATAAGCTTCAGACATGTGCACCTGCCTCAAGAATCTCCTGAAAAAAAACCATAAAAAAACTAAAAAAGTTTTGGTGGAGAATAGTAAATGACTACCGCTCCTACGTCGTACACACACACACACACACACACATCTTACCCACCAAATATCTTTATTCTGCTGTCGCTGCAAGAAAGGAAATGTTAATAGCTTCTCTTTGCTAAGGATACGTGCAAGTGACAAGACTTGTGTTTTTAGATGTGAAAAAAATAAAAATGTTCTTGGGGAGATGGTGCACCAAGGCGAAATTAAACTAACTTTCATTTTATTATCTTGTTGAAAAAAAATTTTTTTTCTTCTTTTTTTTAATGTTTTGTTTTTGTTTTCTTTTTCTTTGCTGACAGGTGTTGACAGCACAGCTCTAAAGGAGGATGGCATTCATGTTTGGCGTTTGAAACACTTTAAGAAGCCAGCTTATTGCAATCTTTGCCTCAATATGTTGGTCGGACTGGGCAAGAAGGGTCTCTGCTGTGTATGTAAGTATTCTACAAAAATGGCGAGATAAATTAATTAAATTAAGGAATACATTTTTTTTTTATAAAATTTAACAGATTTTCTTTAGCAAGAGAAAGTACATATATATTATTGATCGTTGTGACATTTTAAGTCGATCTAGCTATATCCGTCCGTCTGTCTGTCTGCCCGTCTGTCTGTCCGTCGGTCTGTCCGTCTGTCTGTCCGTCTGTCCGTCTGTCTGTCCGTCTGTCTGTCCGTCTGTCTGTCCGTCTGTCCGTCTGTCTGTCCGTCTGTCCGTCTGTCTGTCCGTCTGTCTGTCCGACTGTCTGTCCGTCTGTCTGTCCGTCTGTCGGTCTGTCGCTAACTTTTGAGGTAGTAAAGCTAGCTGCTTGAAATTTTGCACAAATACTTCTTATTAGTGTAGGTCGGTTGGAATTGTAAATGGGCTATATCGGTCCACGTTTTGATATAAACCGATCTTGGATCTTGACTTCTTGAGCCACTACAGGGCGCAATTCTTATCTGATTTGGCTGAAATTTTGCTTGAGGTGTTTTGTTATGGTTTCGAAGTATGGTTGAAATCAGTTCATAACCTGATATAGCTACCATGTTAACCGATCAGAGGTCTTGACTTCTTGAGCCACTTCAGGGCGCAATTCTTATTTGATTTGGCTGAAATTTTGCATGACGTGTTCCTTCATAACTTTAAACAACTGTGCTTGGTATGATTTAAATCGGTCCATAACCTGATATTGCTGCCATATAAACCGATCTTGAATCAACACTTCTTAAGCCACTAGAGGGAACAATTCTTTTCCGATTTGGCAGAAATTTTGCATGAAGTGTTTTATTATGATTTGATATAGCTGACATATAAACCAATTTGACATCTTGACTTCCTTAGCCTCTAGAGGGCGCAGTTATTATCCGATTTGGTTGAAATTTTGTACAATGGCTTCTTCCATGACCTTCAACATGCGTGTCGAATATGGTCTAAATCGGTCTTTAGCCTAAAACAGCTCCCATTTTAACCGATCTCCTTATTTTACTTCTTGAGCCTCTAGATGTCACTGTAGAAAATTTCAATCAAATGGGATAACAATTGCTCCCTATTAGGGCTTAATAAGTTAAATCGGGAGGTCGGATTATATGGTAGCTATATTTGACTATGATCCGATTCAGACCATATTTGGCACGTATGTTAAAAGTCACTGTGCAAAATTTCAGCCAAATCGGATAAGAATTACGCCCTCAAGAGGCTCAAGAGGTTTAGTCGGGAGATCGGTTGATATGGGAGCTATATCAGGTTTTGGAACGATTCCGACCATACTTGGCACGTATGTCACAGGTCATAGAAAATGACCAGTGCAAAATTTCTGCCAAATTGGATAAGAATTACGCCCTCTAGAGGTTCAAGAAGTATGATCCCATATAATCCGTTTATATGGGACACTAGCTGGACAGGGGCCGCTCCGCTGCGCCTTCTTTAACTCTTTAATATCATTTTAGGGTGGGGACACTTCACCCTGAATGTGGATATCATGCTACTATAGCCTATATCCGCCTTTGACGCTGAACGCATGCGTTCGAATCCTAACGTAAAGCGGTGTTTATCCCCTCTTAATGCTGGCTACATTTGCGAGGTACCATGCCATGCATGGTCATGTAAATAATTCTCCCCAAAGAGGTGTCGCACTGTGGCACGCCCTTCGAACTCGGCTATAAAAATGGTCCCTTATCGTTGAACTCAACCTGAATAGGAAACCACTCATTGATGTGTAAAAATTTGGCTCCTGCTCGGTTTCTGGGCAAATTTTTACTCTTTCCCACAAATGCCTTTCTTTGGAGTCCCATATTACCGTAATGGTAAATATTTCGGGTTAAGGGGGTTTTTCGGGGGTGGGGTGGTCACCAAGACATTTGGCCCCTAACGAAATATACGCTTCGTGCTTTACTTTCAAATACATTTTATATGAGTTCCATATGCCATGATCGGTAGATAATCTCTTTTAAGGGTGAGGTGGACCCCAGGGTCTTTGTCCCGAAATGAGTATCAATTTCCCGAAAATCGATCAATTTAAACATCAAATAGCTTTTATATAGTAAGGAGGTGTTTTCGGGAGAGGCAGTTTCCCAAACATATGGCTTTTCAATTCGAAATTCGTTTTTTTCTCAAGCACCTTTCATTTGAGCTCTATATTGTCGTGATTGGTCTATATACCCATTGGGGGGGTTTCTGGACACCCCCGAGGCACCCGACCCCAACAATAGAAACCATGTTTTGTTTTGACTGTGAGAGTGCAAAAAAAATTTCGAACGAATCGCATTACCAATCTCCGAGATGTGGTGTTTTTGAAAATTAGGGTAATGAGAAGTGCTTTTTAGGGAAGGGATGGCACCTCAGACATTTCAAATGGACATCAAATTCGTGCTGGACTCCCAAATCCATTTAATGTTAGCCCCATATTGTCATGGTCGATAAATATGAACTGCTTGGAGGTTGTTTTGGGCGGCCACCGGCACTTTGCCATGAAAATAGATATCAAATTCGTTGTGTACTCCCAAATACCGTTGATTTGAGCTCCATATTGCCATAATCGGAAATGAACCTCAGTTTAGGGGATGCTTAAGGGTGCACCCCAAACACTTGGCACCAAAATTGGATATCAAATTTGATTTCTACTCTCAAGTAGCATTCATTTGAGTCCCATATTGTCATAATGGGTCAATCAACCAATTTGACTTATTTTTGGAAGAAAAAGCTCCACCAAGACTTGAACGCAAATTTTAATGTCATATTCGTAATCTACTCCCAAATAACTTTTATTTGAGTCCCATATAGACAAGGCCGGCTAATATGCCCATTTGGGGGTACTTGGGGGTGGGGCGAACTCCCATTACTTGGACCTAATTTTTTATGCCACATTTGTAATCTACTCTCGAATAAATTTCATTTAAGACCCATATTGACATAAACGTCAAATATATCTATTTAAAGGAGTTTTTGGGTTGGGGAGGCCCGCTGGGTACTTGGACCCAAATTTTAATACGAAATTAGTTTTCTAGTCTCCAATACCTTTAATTTGAAACCCATACTGGGCCTATCGGTCCACCTTTGGTTTTGGATGGGTAAGGGGGAGGGACCGCCCCCCTACTATATCTAAAAATTATATAGCCTATGTTTCCTTCATGACAAACTTACACAATCTATGGAAATTTTAAGAAAATCGGCTCAGCCGTTTTTCATTCTACGGAACAAAGAGAAAACCGAGTCCCATATAGTCATGATGGGTTATATGCCCATTTAAGAGGTTTTTGGGAGTAAGGTGACTCCCTATACTTCGATCTGGTTTTTTTGTGGCAGATTCGTAATCTACTCCCGAATACCTTTTATTTGAGGCCCATATTGATATGGACGACCAATTTGTCAGCTTTTTGACATTTTGGGGTTAGGACGACTTCCTGGGTACTTAGACCCAAATTTTAATACCATATTCGTATTCTATATCCCAATACCTTTCATTTGATATCCTTATTGTCTTGATCGGTCCACTTGTAATTTTGGGTGGTATTTTTAGGGTAACGAGGAGGGAACCTCCCCTTTCCGATGTCAATAAATTATAAAGCATATTTCTTCTTCCTGACCATATTGGTAATCTACTCCCGAATACCTTTCATTTGAGTCCCATATTGTCATGCTCGTCCAATGAACCTATTTTAGGGGGTTTTAGAGTTGGGGCGGTCCCCCAGTTATTTGGACCCAATTTTTAATATGAAATTCGCATTCTTCTCCTAAGTACCTTTCATTTGAATTTCATATTGTCCGGATCGGTATACTTTTGTTTTTGGGTGGTCCTTTTGGTGTAAGGGGGAGGGTCCGCCCCCCTTCCGATATCAAAAAAATTATACAGCCTATGTTTCCTTCCAGACCAACTTACACAATCTGTGAAAATTTCAAGATATTCGGTTCAGCTGTTTTCGAGTCTATACGGAATAAACAAACAAACCGAAAAACGAACACAAATTCATTTTTATATATAAGAAAGATATAAAAGATTTTGAATCGATACGGACCACACTTGGAACATCTGCTGAATGTCATAGAAAAAACATTTGTGAGGTACTATGCCATTTAAAACTTCTCTCCAAAGAGGTATCGCACGGCGGCACGCCGTTCGGACTTGGCTCTTATCATTGAGCTTAAACTTGAATCGGACTGCACCCATTTATAGGTGAGAAGTTTGCCCCTATTCCTTAGTGCTATTGATGTAGGTCGTTGGGGATTGCAAATGGGCCATATAGGTTCAGATTTAGATGTAGCCATATAAACCGATCTCCCAATTTGACTTCTTGAGCCCTTACAAACCGAAATTTTTGTCCGATTTGGTTGAAATTTTGCATGTTGACTTCCAAGAACTGTGCCGAGTACGGTCCGAATCGGTCTATAACCTGATATATCTTCCAATTTGACTTCTTGAGCCCTTACAAGCCGCAATGTTTATTCGATTTGGTTGAAATTTTGCATGCGGTGTTCTGTAATGACTTTCAATAGCTGTGCCTAATACGGTCTAAATCGGTCTATAGCCTGATATAGCTCCCATATAAACCGATCTCCCAATTTGACTTCCTGAGCCCCTACAAGCCGAAATTTTGGTTGAAATTTTCCATGTAGTGTTCTGTTAAGACTTCCAACAACTGTGCCGAGTACGGTCTGAATCGGTCTATAACCTGATATACCTTCCATATTCCCCTATCTACCAATTTGACTTCTTGAGTCCTTACAAGCCGAAATTTTGGTCCAATTTGGCTGAAATTTTGCATGTAGTGTTCCGTTGTGACTTCCAAAAACTGTGCCAAGGGCTTTCCAAATCAGTCTATAACCTGGCATAGCTCCTATATAAACCGGTCTCTCGACCATCCTTTTTCGATCGATAAGTGCTGTCCTATTCATGTTCCAGTCCAATTGCACTTAATAGTAGTGAGGGTTTTTTTGCCCAGCTACGCCTGATGATTGGCTTTCCTAACTGGTTGGTAATTGGTATAAGCCCCAAGGGCAACCTCCTTTTCCTGCAACATTTTCTCAAAATTTCCTAAGCAATGTGCAGTATTTCAAAATCAAAAGACAAATATTAGCCCATGTGTAAATATGCTGCATCATTCGTTATTCATCAGTGAAGCCTTAGGCAATCATTGATGTCCATTGATGATGGTCATTCTTTCTGTTTGCACCTTAAAATAATCCCATATTGCTTCCTTTCACTTGCATCAGCATTTGTCACCTTCAAATATTTACCCAAGAAGCAAAACAAAAATTCATTTCGTTGTATTTTTCTGATTTATCGTCACTTCTCTTGCCTTTCATTTCAGTATGCAAGTATACGGTCCATGAGCGCTGCGTTCAACATGCTCCTGCATCGTGCATCACAACCTATGTCAAATCGAAAAAGGTCAAGGGTGGCGGTGATCTCCTGCATCATTGGGTTGAAGGCAACTGCTATGGGCATTGCTCGAAATGTCGTAAACGTATTAAAGCATATCACGGCATCACCGGACTCACGTGTCGATGGTGTCATATGATGGTAAGTCCTACAATTTATTTGCCCTTCTTTTTTCTCTTAGCAATTCTCGAACAGGTAACCAGAGGTCGTGGAAAAAAGAGGGGGTTTACAAATCACCTGGAAGGGAATTGAATTATATTGAAATCAATATTTCATGTAAAAAGAGAATTTCTCAGAAAATGTTTCGCCGAATTCGGAAATAAATTTCCTTATGGGGTTTAAAAAAAATCGAAAGACCCGCCTTCACTTGTTACCAAGGGCCAGAAGGACGATTTTCCTCCAAAATTTTTGTTCCAAGAATTGTTTTAAATTATTTCGAACAAACAAACAATTTTTCTACGCTCATGCATTTTACACTTGCGAGTATACAGATGACAGAACACATGATATGTACCAGACCGAAATGAGAAAAATCAATCTTAGTTTGTTTCCTTGGTGTTAGGACGATGGTGTGTAGATGCATGAGTTCGAATCTCTGTCAATGTCACTTGCAAATGGCGTAATTAAAAGGATCAACTATGTTGTGAGACTATGATGTGACAGTGGCTGCAGCAGTAATGACCGAAATGTCAAAAACAGAAATCCTTAAAGCTGGGTTATTTGAAATGAGACACGTTCAAAGCAGACCCTAGATAGCTCTGGTAGCTTTGGAATTGAGAATTTTAAAAATAAACTAGGGAAAGGGCTCTTAAAAGACGTATTTAATGATCGATTTTGTTGAAAAGTGGAAAAATGTGTTATTGGGTTGCCCAAAAAGTAATTGCGGATTTTTTAAAAGAAAGTAAATGCATTTTTAATAAAACTTAGAATGAACTTTAATCAAATATACTTTTTTTACACTTTTTTTCTAAAGCAAGCTAAAAGTAACAGCTGATAACTGACAGAAGAAAGAATGCAATTACAGAGTCACAAGCCGTTGAAAAAATTTGTCAACGCCGACTATATGAAAAATCCGCAATTACTTTTTGGGCAACCCAATATATCAGACTCATAACCTTTCACGCCATATATGATCCATATCGGCCCATACTTTGATATACCAGCCCTATAGACCAATGCTTACTTTTGTTGGATTATGTTAAAATTTGGAACGGGACAGTTGTAGGTACCATACAAACGTACTCCCGATTTTTGGAATTGTTGCTCTGGAACCCCCATTTTTATTCCAATTTTTCTAATAATCTCTTTGCTTTCTCGCATTCTGAGTGGCCATGTGGCCGTTTGAATCCTTCGATGTTTTAATCTAGTGCTGCTAACTACCATGTTCTATGTCGCTTTGAAGTCTATTTGCCTCAATCCACTATCGGAAGTTTTCCCGTTTAAGCTAAATTTTACGACTGTTGGACCAAAGATATTTTCCATCCTTAGTTTCGCATTAAAATCTCCCAGAACGATTTTAATAGGGCGGGACGGCGGTCATATTTTCTTTCTAGGCGCTTGTAGAAAGTGTCCTTGGTCTGTTTGTCTTTGTCCTCCATCGAGGCATGTGGACAAGGAAGGCTGATGTTTAAGAATTTGGCCTTTATGCGAATTGTGGCCAGCCTCTCGCGCACCGGAGTAAACCTGGAGACAATGTGTTTTAGTCTCCGAACCACCTGAAATCCACGCAAAGGGCTGGGACAAAATTCAGAGGCCTTTTGTATGTTCAAGAAAGAAACGAGGACGGCGAAGAAACGAGCGCTCTTGAAGGATCTTAACACGCCTAGCTTCTTGAGAAAGGAGGGCGTAACTTGCACCGAGACTGACCAGGAGACGGTGGATCTTCTGATGGAGACGCATTTTGCGAGCCGACGAGTCAGCCATCGAGATATTGCGACCTACAGTAGCGATCTCGGCGGGCGACTTCATCAGGGACATCGTTGACCAAGGGAAGATATTGTGGGTAGTCCGCATTTTCCGGCCATTCAAATCGGCTGGATCGGACGGTATTACCTCAACACTGCTGCAAGAGTCCCTTGGAGTCACTTTGCCCAGGCTGGAATAGATATTCACTGGAAAAACTGATAGACCTGGAGGCGAAGGAGAGAATGACGCCGGATAACTTTAGTGGGACCTCAAAGGCAAATCGATGGATACAGCCCTTCACGAAATGGCACGAGAGATCGAGACGTCCCTCCGGGGGGACATTGTAATAAATGACGTCCTGTTGGATCTCACGAGTAGTATGAGCTGTATGACGATGATAGCATCGTCATACAACGGCTGCATTGGATAGGATAGCTACAGCAAAGATGTCTTTCGAAGGCAAACACGGTGGTACACGCAAACCGGGTCCACCCAAAGCCCAATGGAAAGATCAATTGGTGGGAGATACCTCGAAACTTGGTGTCAGAGATTTTAGAATGAGCGCAGAATATCGAGGCTCTTGGAAAGCTATTATACGTTTGGCTAGTGGAACAAAAGTTCTGTCATAGCCAATTTAAGTAAAAGTAAGTTGGATCTCAGCGCAGATGGCACGAAAACAATCGCTTATGAGAACGATGACGATGGTGGTGGTCCAAGGCAGGTTTCTGTCAACAATCAGCCAGATCATGGTAGGATCACTGAGCGGAATGTCGCGATGGGGTACCATAAATGGGTTAAGGACCAACCCAAGGAAGACGAAACTGGTGCTCTATACTCAGAGATACAAGATATTGGAGTTCAGACTTCCATCCTTGTACGGGATCGCCTCAAGCTGTCAAAGGAAGCGAAGAACCTTGGCATCAGCTTCGAATCGAAGCTGTTCTAAAGTAGTAATAAGAAGGAAAGAAGCCGTAAGGCTCTGTGCGCTTTTTTTCTCCTGTACAACAATGTTCAGTAGGAAGTAGGGGCTTACCCCCAAAATGACGCATGGGATACTAATATGGTGGAGGACCGTAGATTAGAAGACTCATACGAAGGTGTTAGAGAAGGTGCAGAGCCTGTCCGCGTCGCAGTCACAGGGGCACTGAGATCCACACCCCAAGCAGGTCTGAAAGCGATTCTGAATATGCAACCCATTGGGGCCGATATTGGAAACTGCTACGCCAAGGTCGCGTTTAGGTTGAGGGAGGTCGGCATGCTGAAGGAGAATGGGTGCGGCCAAAGTTCTATTCTGGATGCCATAGAAGCGGAGGAGGGTAGATTGAGACACCGATTGGAAATAGGACATTCTAAATTCGCTTTCCCAAGAGGGATGAATGGAGAACGATTGCTGTGTTTGAGGACGATTAGATCTCGATCGTCTCCGATGGCTAAATAACGGAATCAGGGACGGGATTATAGGTCTATTCTGATGCGCTCAGTATCTGAATGTCTCTCAGATTGCGAGACAAGTGTACGGTCCCTCCGTTACGATAGCAGCAAGAGAAATCCAACACGGATTCAGACTGCGAGACAAGTGTACGGTCCTTTCGTTACGATAGCAACAAGCGAAATCCGGCACGGGATAGCTGTGAGCACCACACAAGCTGAAACTTTAAGGTCCGATCTGTGTGGTGTTCATTACTGCGAGCTACCGGGCGCGTCCACAGCTGGTTTCGAGCTGAGAGTCTCAGTGAGAGGCCCAGCGGCACCGACACCAATATGACAAGGCGAGTAATTGGGTCTTTGAATAATTGCCTCGATTAGGATGTGGAAGAGACTGTCAACCAATTGATCTGCGTTCATGACCGGGTCTGAAAGGACGCAGGCTCTAATTTCTGGGTAGGCTGTTTTTATGCTATCTGGGTAATTTTGCGAACGTAAATCTGTTTAGACGGCAGGTGCGATGAGATCTTGCAAGGGCACGCAAGTGTTTACGTGAGGGAGCACGTATGCACTTTCCGCCTTGCAGTAAGTGCAGTCCAAATCCACCGCACATTCTGTAAGACGGAAATATCAACCCTTTTACAGTACATCCGCCAATACATATGCTGCACCTTTTCTATACAGAGTCCGTACACTCCAGATGCAGATTCGCAAACCATAGTGCTAATATCGTTTGCGGTGGTTGTCAACGTTTTTCTACGTTTCACTGAAATTGTGTCTTTAGAAAATATTTTGCAGAAATTTTGTCTTTAGAGAAAATTTTGGTGAAATTTTATCATTAAAGAAAATTTTACCGAAATTTTGTCTTTAGAGAAAATTTCCCTGACATTTTTTTTACGAAAAATTCACTGAAATTTTGTTTTTAAAGAAAATTTTACTGAAATTTTGTCTTCAGAGAAAATTTCACTGAAATTTTGTCCTTGGTGAAAATGTCACTGAAATTTTGTCCTTAGTGAAAATTTAAGAGAGATTTTCCTATAGAAAAAGTTTCAGTGAAATTTTCCGTAAAGACAAGTTTTAGGGAAATTTTTCCTAAAGAAAAATTTTAGTGAAATATTCGCTAAAGAAAAAATTGTAGTAAAATTTTCCCTACAGAAAAAATTTTGTGAAATT
Organism: Stomoxys calcitrans; assembly: GCF_963082655.1. Lineage (NCBI taxonomy): Eukaryota > Metazoa > Arthropoda > Insecta > Diptera > Muscidae > Stomoxys > Stomoxys calcitrans. The sequence goes on from NC_081556.1 coordinate 128,099,315, forward strand.
TTCCCTAAAGAAAAAATTTTAGTGAAATTTTCCCCAGAGAAAAAATTTTAGTGAAATTTTCCCTAAAGAAAAAATTTCAGTGAAATTTTCCCTAAAGAACAAAATGAAATTAGATCTTTAGGGAAAATTTCACTGAAGTTTTTTCTTAGAAAAAATTAAATTTTGTCTTAAGGGAAAATTGCACTCAAATTTTGTCTTTAGGTAAAATTTTACTGATATTTTCCCTTCAGGGAAAACTTTAATGAAATTTTGTCTATAGGAAAAATTTTATTCAAATTTCTCCTTTATGGAAAATTTTACTGAAATTTTGTCTTTCGCGAACACTTTACTGAAATTTCGTCTTTAGGAAAAATTTCACTGATTTTTTTTTTGGAAAATTTTACTGAAAAATTTTTTTAAGAAAAATTTCACTAAAAAATTTTTTTAAGAAAAATTTCACTAAAATTTTTTTTAAGGGAAAATTGCACTAAAATTTTTTCTTTAGGAAAAATTTCACTTAAATGTTTGTCTTAAAGGAAATTGCACTCAAATTTTGTCTTAAGGTAAAATTTCACTGAAATTTTGTCTTCGGGGAAAAATTTACAGAAATATTGTCTTCGGGGAAAAATTCACAGAAATATTGTCTTAAGGCAAAATTTAACCTTAATTTTGTCTTAAGGGAAATTTTAACCGAATTTTAGAGAAAAGTTTACTAAAATTTGAATCGAAATTTCACTCAAATTTTGTCTTCAGGGAAAATTCCAATCAATTTTTGCTTTAAGGAAAGTTTCACTGAAATTTTGTCTTAATGGAAAATTTTACAGTATTATAGGAATTTTACTAAAATTTTGGGTAAATTTTACTAAAATTTAGGGAAAACTGCTAAAATTTAGTGAAAATTTTACTAAAATTTAGTGAAAATTTTACTAAAACTTTGTCTTCAGAGAAAATTTCCCTAAAATTTTGTCTTCAGGGAAAACTTTTTCTTAATGAAAAGTTTACTAACATATTTTCTTCAGGGAAATATTCACTGAAATTTTGTGTTTAGAGAAATCATTAGAGAAAATTTCATTGAAATTTTGTCTTTAGAGAAAATTTCATTGAAATTTTGTCTTTAGAGAAAATGTCACTTAAATTTTGTCTTTAGAAAAAATGTCACTTAAATTTTGTCTTCAGAGATAATTTCACTGAAATTTTGTCTTTAGAGAAAATTTCACTTAAATTTTGTCTTCAGAGAAAATTTCACTGAAATTTTGTCTTGAGAGAAAATTTCACTGAAATTTTGTCTTCAGAGAAAATTTCACTGAAATTTTGTCTTTTAGAAAAAATTTTACTGAAATTTTGTTTTAAGAGAAAAAATCACTCAGACGCAATTTCAGTGAAAATTTCACTAAAATTTTGACTTCATGGAAAATTTCAATGAAATTTTGTCTTAAGGGAAAATTTGACTGAATTTTAGAGAACATTTTACTAAAATTTAGTGAAAATTTGCACTGCAATTTTGTCTTTGGGGAAAATTTCCCTGATATTTTGGCTTTAGAGTAACTTTTTCTTTAGGGAAATTTTTACTGTAATTTTGCCTTTAGAGAAAATCTCACAGGCATTTTGTCTTTAGAGAAAGTCTCACTGATTATTGTCTGTTAAAAATAATTTCTTTTTCGAATATTTCATTGAAATTGTATCTTTAGGGAATATTTCCTGAGATTTTGTCGGTAGGGGAAATTTCACTGCAAATTCGTCTTTAAGGAAACTTTTACTGATAACTTCGTCTTTAGAGAAAATCTCGCTGATATTTGTCTATGGGGATTCAATTAAAAATTACTTCTTTTTCGAATTTTTCATTGAATTTATATCTTTATGGAATATTTCTCTTAGATTTTGTCGTTACGGAAAATTTCACTGAAATTTTGTCTTTAGTGAAAACTGCATTTAAATATTTCTTTTTGAGATAGTTTTATTAGCTTATTATCATCTTTTCGCCTGTTCAATTGTTAAAACTTTCCCGATTATCGAACTCGTGCCGGCAAATAATTTTTTCTTACTTATTTTGGTTGTTTCCAATTTATCCTCAACATTGTCATCGAAGTCTATTGCAATTGTCGCAAAACGTAAATGATGAGGATGACGAAAACGACATCCTTCTATTATTTCCGCTTAAATTGTCAATGGGAAATAGTCACGTAGTTCTAATGCTCATCCTCATCCCCCAAAACAAAACAAAAACGACAGTGACAAAAAGAGAAAACGCTTTGGCAAACACAACAGCCCAACAAGATTTCAATCTGCTTTTCCAAACGGGGCATTGTTCAAAATGCAGACGCGTTTCGTTTGACGCTTCAATAAAGCCACAGCTTAACAATGTGTCTTTAGTTTGTGAGCATGGAGTGACACCCACACTAAGTGAGATACTGAGTTTTTATCGACTTCGATTATTATTTACGTTGCTGGAGAAGGACCTTCATGATGGCAGAGTAAGGGAAGAAATAAACTAAAGCAGATTGTTCTGTATTCTGCCTGCAGGACAAGTGCTGTATTATTTTCGTGGAAAATATGTGCTTGATTATATTCCATATTGTTGACGTTTACTTTAGTTTCGCTTTTTTTTATTTTTTGTAGTCGATGTAGCTGCTGTTGTTTCCTTTGTTTGTTTATTTAACAACTTGTCTTCTTATCAAATTTGTCTAAAAATGTTTTGCCTTTGTTACTACTGCCTGGCTTGGCTGGGATGGATGGATGGATGGCACTTGTTAACACTTGATCACGTAGACTGCTTTGGAGACCGCCAAAAGACGCCGGGGGTCTGGTCTGAACTGGCAATAACAAAAGACAATTTCGTTTAAAATGTAATTCGACAATAATAGAAACGGTGTTAAGTGTAGCAAAAAAAGTTCGATAACAAAGTTAAGATGACGAAGAACTATGCAAAATAAAATAGTAAAACATGGAGAATCCTTGCGTTAAAAGGAGGTCTCGAAATTTTTTATAGAAATGTACATAGAAAAGGAGGCCATCGTATGTCCGTCTATGATGCTGAACGCCTAGGTTCGAATCCTGGCGAGCACATCAATTTTTCAGCGATGGTTATCCCCTCCCAATGCTTAACACACCCAATTTGGAATTTTTAAGTTTCACACAAATCTCAAGTCCACGTTTCTGCTTAAATTTTGTTTTAAAAAATTATCAAACAAACCCGAAATAAGTTCAAACCAATCAATTGCATTCCCTTTCCTTTTAGTTACAATCATTTGTCTTTGGTATTCTCCACAATCCACAATCCATCATCAGGTCATCTCATTTTATTTATATTCTTTTATTTTTTTTTAGCTTCACAATCGATGTGCATCTTCGGTGAAGAAGGAATGCTCCATGGGAGAATATGCTGAATTGATTGTTCCACCCACCTCCATTTGTCCAGCTGTCTTGGATCGCCAACGTTCAGTCAATCAGGCGAATAAGGTAAGAAAATCTACACTTTTCATTTGCTATGCTGCTTTTATTACTACTGGTGCTACTGCTGCCAGCTATCGAATATTCAATTTTGTATAAAGGATTCTTAGTTGTGGTAAAAGGGCAATAATTTAAATTGGGTTTTAGCTGCAAGTTTGTGGCGTTATCTTATTGTTATGGATAAACAAACAGGGAAGGACTAAAGTCGGGCAAGGCCGACCTTTTTATACACTACACTTCTTTAGGTATGCAGGCTAAGTCTTCAAAATTATAATTTTTTTAAATTTTAAATGAAGAATTTCGACCAAAATCCTTTCACTTTCTGAAAGTCATAGGGAAAATCAATGTGCAAAATGTTGGGCACCTTGCAACATATTCAGTGTGACAACACTCCCGTAATGATTTAAATCCAGAGTAAGTCGGAAATGTACCCATGCATCGGTTACACCTCGCCGACACTGTCCGATGATGGAGGCGGTTCTGGCAAACCGATCAAAACCAGCTTTTCACTCCCGGTACGAACCAGTAGCGTTTGAAGAGGGCTCTCCGGGATGTGCCTCTCCTATGATGAAAAAAGGAGGAACACGTACACTGAGACGGCAGCCCTTGACGATGGGGATTCCATCGGGTCAATCCGTTGCATACAACCGGCTGCCATGGGATAGATTACCGTATGATGCTATATGGTGTTGTGGTCTGGTGGACGGCGGTTCAAAAGTCCGCCAACTGCTTAATACACAGCCGGATCCAAGGATGGCTTCTTTGTGCATCACAGCCACACTGAGGACTACACTAACTGATGCAATGAAATTAAATCTACACTTACTGCTTCTGGATATTGTGGCTAGACAAATTGCTGCGGCCACTGCTGTGAGGCTAAGTGAACTTTCTCTTCGGTCATCTGGCAGCTGTGGACACTGTGTTGTTGTTGATACTATGCCCGAAGTGTGGAGTAGCTTAGATCCGCTGGTATAGAAGCTATGTTGACTTCTGTGTGGATGGCTTCAAACTAGGCGACCGAGTGGGCTTTGGGGTGTAAAAATTTGCCCATGGGCATTCAATTAAGGAATAGGGGTCAACATCCCACATACCACTGAATGATGTCCGACTCAAGTTTAAGCTCAATGACGAAGGGCCTCCTTTTTATAATCGAGTCCGAGCGGCGTGCCGCAGTGTGACACCTCTTTGTAGAGAATTTTTTACTAAACCGTACCTCACAAATGTCGCCAGCAATAGGAGCGAATAACCACGGCTTAAATATTTTTTATGATGTTCTCGCCATAGTTCGAACCCAGCCCTTTGGCGTCATAGTCGGACATGCTAGCCTATGCGCTACGGTGGCTTTGGGATATGCTCTGGAGAACTAGGCCCGCCTTATAGAGAAGATTACTCGATCACTGTAGTGTGTATCAAGCGGAGATCCTTGCAAGTGGCGGAAAGTCTTTTCGACGTCTGGCATAAATATCTTCTCAGACAGCCAATCCCTGCACAACGTATTTCTGAATTCAAAAATTACCCATCGACGGTCGCAAAATCTGTCAACGAGATAGCTGAACAGTTTAAAATTTATCTTTTCTGAGTACCAGTGCACAGAGATATTCCAGGGAATTATAGAGGGGACGAGCTTGCGAGACTAGGAACTACTTAACACATTATAAGGGAACTGGAATCTGTGGGTATGCCTCTAGCAACATGTAAGCTAAGTTTTCAGGTACACACTCGAATGGCAGATGGTCTTAAAGTGGAGGTTCTGAACGCTCCAAAACTATGTGGCCTAGAAGAAGTCTACCGCTCTGCTATCGCTGGCTACAACAGAGATGTCAGTCCTTGTTTCCGTCATGACAGGTCACTGTCTAATCGGAGAACATGCTGACAGACTGAAGGTTGCCAATAAGGACTTTTGCAAAATCTGTGAGGACATCCAAACTTAATGTCTTTTTACTTGTTTCTAATTGAGAATGGTTGGTTTCTAAATATAAAGAAGTTATTGCAATGGAAAAATGGAAAAGCAAATATTTCAGACTTATTGTTACTTTTAGCCTTAATTGACTTAATTGCCGTAAAAGATTTTTTTTTAAGTTTTGTGCCAAAGACCACACTAAGAATCTTTGTAGCAGTCAATTGTACAAGTCCTTGTATAAACTAACAAATTCCTTTAAATGGTTTCTTTTCATGTAACTTCCCATGTGTCTGTTTATCACGCTCACCCTCTCTCTCTCCCTCTCTCACTCTAAATCAATGACAACAATGCCAAATACTAAATTGCTAAACCCACACATCTAACATTTACACCAACACAATCACCAACGTCATTACCATTTACGTTAAATAACAACAATGATACCCCTAATGTTTCCCCATTGCAAAATCTGACTTAAACCTCAAACAAAATTTATTTACAAACGCTGTTTCCTGTGCGTGAATCTATGTGTGTGCGTGTGTGTATATGTGTGAATAAACAAATCCAACTATTTGTGTGTGTGTGTGTACTGCCATCACATGGATCATTTGTAATACCTAACTTCCATTATAATTTGTAAAATAAAATTTCAAATTCCTTTTCTTACACTCAATACTCACAATTCCTACATAATTCCCATACAAACACACACACACAATCACATATACGTTTATACAATTGCAAATGTGTTGCTGTGTGCGTGTGCGTGCGCGTGTGTATGTGTTTGTCTAACTCTTGACATGCTTGTGTGCTTACGCTTGGTTATCTGTCTTCATGTCTGCCTGTCTGTCTGTCCGCCTGTCGGTCTGCGTCAAATGAACTTTTCCAAACTAAATAGAAATCTTCCACATCTTTGCATTCCCAACAACAACAACAACATCAACAACAATCACAACAACAACAACACCATCAGGCCACACACTTCCAACTGACCCCACCCAATGAAGGCAGCTGCCCCCTGCTGGTATTTGTTAATCCCAAGAGTGGCGGTCGACAAGGTGACCGTATCCTGCGTAAATTCCAATACATGCTTAATCCACGTCAAGTCTACGATTTATCAAAAGGTGGTCCCAAAGAAGGTAAGTGGCTCAACAATTTTCCTAATATCCTAAAATGCTGCAGAGATTAAAAAGACACACACAAAATTCGTGTTGGGATTTAAATCGAAATTAATGGCTTTGCTTGGGTTGGCTCCAAGCCATTCGAGGCAAAAGGATATGTAACATTTTAAAATTTAAATTTAAATTAGCGAAACATTTCATGTTTCAGCTCTCTTGTGCTCAGGCTATGCTTTGACTCTCTGTTAATTAAAACCTATCTAAAAGCATCACATGTATATCAGTGTTGATGTTTTCTTTATTTAATTTTTTTTTGTCTGTGCCTTAGAAAATGTTTAAATTAAAACTTTTCTCATATACAGCTAAACACTTGAGAACACTTGCGTCTTTGCTGGTTTTGAGGAGGAAAAAATTCCTTAAAAATGATACAAACTTAAGTGCAAATAGCTCTACGCTGTCATTGTCCATTGCAAACGTAGAAGGCACTTGGAGCGTATGACTAATATGAGGTTAAAAAGTGTTACTCATACGCAAAGTGGGACGCTGCAATCTTTCTTAAATATAAAAATCAATTTGTGTTTGGCTGTCAGTTTGTTGTTTGTTTGTGTGTTTTTTATAGACTCAATAACGGCTGAACCGATTTTCTTGAAATTTTCACAGATTGTACATAATGATCCAGTGGTAAAAATAGGATACTCCATTTTTTGATATCTGAAGGGGAGCGGACCCTCCCTCTCTTATAGTAACCGCCTTGAAAATATATATCAGATTCGTGTTTAGAGTAGGATACGAATCTGATATATATTTTCAAGGCAGAGTCACTGAGAGGCCGACCCCATATCCCAAACCGGTCATGTTTGCCGACTATGGAAATATGGGGCTCAAATAAAAGGTATTTGGGAGTAGACCACGAATCTGATATCAACATTCGGGACCGATTGTCTAAGGGACGTTCCAACACCATAAAAACCCCCAAATAGGACGTAGTTGCTCACTAAGACAATTTGGGTCTTCATGACAGTAGACCTCAATATTGATAGTTTTTGGGGCCCAGACCCCAAACCGGACATATTTGCTGAGTTCTGCAATAAGGGGCTTAAACGAAAGGCATTTGAGATTAGAAAACGAATTTGATATTTAATTTCGAGGCCAATGCCCATATGGGGTTCAAATAAATGATATATAGATACATGAGAATAGAGCACGTAGCTGATATTTTTTCAAAACATATCTAAATCGGCCATATTTACTGATCATGTCAATGTGGGGCTCATATGAAATTGATATCTATACCCATACATGTAAACCCCCTTTCGTCACAAGCCGGTGAAAAGTGGATAACTTATGCACCCAACAACAAAATCAACAAAATCGGGTAATAAATAAAGCTTTTATATGCTTCAGACCCTTAATCATCATATCGGTCTATGTGACAGCTATATCTAAACTCAGTCCGATCTTTACCCTATTTAGGTCAGATGGCGGGTGGCGTAAAACTACTTACTGTTTCAAATTTCGACGAAATCTGATAAAACATAAAGCTTTTATTCGCTTCAGACCCTTTATCGGGAGACCGTTGGAATGGCAGCTATATCTAAATATATTCCGATTCGAACCGTATTTGGGACGGATGTCGGGAGTCCTAAAAATACCGACTGTTTCAAATTTCAGCGAAATCAGATTAAAAAAATAAAGCTTTTATGGGCTTTAGACCCTTCAACCATATTAAGCTCGGATATCGGGAGGTTCAAAACAATTCACTGTTTCAAATTTCCACGAAATAGAATAATCAATAAAGCTTTTATAGGCTTCAGACCCTTTATCGGCAGATCGGTCTATATGGCAACTATATCTAAATATAGTTCGATCTAAACCATATTTGGGTCAGATGTCGGAAAGCCTTAAGCACTGTTTCACATTTCAACGAAATCGGATAAAAAATAAAGCTTTTATGGGCTTTAGACCCTTTATATGGCAGCTATATCTAAATATAGTCCGACCTCAACCATATTAAGCTCGGATATCGGGAGATTCTAAACAACTCACTGTTTCAAATTTCAGCGAAATAGACTAATCAATAAAGCTATTATGGGCTTCAGACCCTTAATCGGGAAATCAATCTGTATGGCAGCTATTTCTAGATATGGTCCGATCTGAAGCATATTTAGATCAGATATCGGAAGGCTTAAATTAACTCACTGTTTCAAATTTAGGAGAAATCGGGTAATAAAAAAACCTGTTATGTCATTCAGACCCTTTATCAGCGGATCGATATATATGACGGCTATATCTAAATATAATCCAATCTAAACCATATTTGGGTCAGATGTGGGGAAGCCTTAAGCTACTCACTTTCAAATTTCGACGAAATTGGATAAAAAATAAAGCATTTATGGGCATTAGAACCTTAATCGGCAGATCGGTCTATATCAGCTACAATGTATCCAAGTATGGTCCAATTTGGCCCGTTCAAGAAATTAACCAGCGTGCATCAAAAAGACGTCAAATATCGGCTGAATATCTTAATTTTTGAAGGGATAGACGGACAGACACACAGACATCGTTAAATCGTCTTAGAATTTTACGACAATCCGAAATGTATATACTTTGTAGGGTCGAAAATTGATATTTCGACGTGTTGCAAACGGAATGACTAAATGAATATACCCCCTATCCTACGGTGGTGGGTATAAAACTAAATAAATAGATTAGTGGCAAACGGCTGAATGCAATACTTGTACTAAACTCCGGCAGTCTCGCAAACCTCAACAAGTCTGAAGGAGTTGTATCCTACATGTTAAGCAAATTCAAGCTAATGGTGCATTGAAGCGGTGAGGTTGGGGAGTCAGGAGACAACTCACCAGTACCTTCTGAATACTTGTCTGAGAGACTATCAACCACATCTCTTAATTCTGACGGTTTGCAGGTGTCTGAAAATACCCCTCCTACGATCAAATGAGGAGGAGAAGGCGTCGAGACGGGAACCGACAAGCCCTGTGTGTAGGTGGATCATTTGTTCGGATTAGGCTCAAGATTTGTGCCATCAGAGAAGGAAGGAACTCAAAAGGTACGTTAACATCAGAAGCTAGTGAAGCATCTAGGGAGGAATTGTCCACACCGCAAGTATGAAGTAGCCTGAGGAAGAGTGGCTCTACTGCCCCTGGATGCATAAGGAAACTCATTATGGCAAGATCGAATAAAATTTAACGATCTTCGCCCTATCAGGCAAACAACTTGAAAATTAAAAAATGCCGCGGAGCCTGGCCGGGATTCGACCCTGGACAAATGGAGCAACAGCGAAAGCTCGAAAAGAGGTATCCACCAATTATCTTGGGTCTTCTCCTCTCAATTACAGAGCAGTGACACAACAAGTGCTCGACCCTTTCCAACTCCTCCTTGTCATCGCACATCCTGCATAAGTCTGCCTCTACCAGCACCCAGCGCGACACCAAGGACCTGACGTTGCAATGACCAGTCAAGTGCTAAGTCATGCTTTTTAAGCTTCAGGATAAGCGACATCCCATTTCGCAAAATACTCTGCCACGTGGCCTTTGAAAACCTATAACTTAGAGCACTTGCCCATTGTAGTAGACGCCCAACCTTCCAACAAGCTCGCACAGTGTACTTTTCATTGATTCCATAGAAAAATCTGCCACAATGAGCGATCCATTCCTGGCCAGCTCGTCTGCCGCTTCGTTCCCCATCATATCTTGAGAGCCTGGTATCCAGCAGAGTCTAACAGCCTTCTCTCGGAGTTCGAAGAAGCTCTTTGCATCTTCTAATCAGTTTCGACCTTACACGGCCAGACGCCAGAGCTTATAGGTTGCCCCCAACCAAGAGATCCCTTCCCAGAAAAACAACTTCCAAGCCTTCAACAATGAAAGACTCCTCTGGTATATTATCAGATACGCCGCATAAAGCATGGCGTCAAACGCCAACAGCATACCCCATAGAACAGAAAAATTGTCTAAGTCTGAAGAGCACCACAGATCTGACTCCCTCAGTCTAATGGGGATCTTTGTAAACACACACCCAAGATATAGCTGCAAAGGCATAGGATCGGGAATGGCATTCAGCGCCACTCTCAGGGCACTTTGCCTTGCCCTAGAGACTAGCACAGCCGTTGTAACCTCTACCTTCTCGATCATCCTGCGAAGGACACAATCGTCCGGAGCTTTGTGTCATAGAAGACATCCACAGGTGAGAATTGACTGAACGACCGCCGTAAACATCCAGTGCACCGTACCCGGCCTTAGGCACCAACTCCTTTCTATCGAGTTGCGACAGAAGCACAGCGCATTCAGCACATTTTTGATCCTTTCTTCGACGTTTCCTCTCCAACTTAGTTTCTGGTCAAGAACTACGCTCACGTACTTGGCCTCCAAAGAGAGCGGTAACTCCAACCCATCCAGGACAGGTCCCTTAAAAACACCTAGCATCCTCCTCCTGCTGAAAAGGACAAGTTCAGATTTTCTGGGATTTCTTCCAAGTCCGTTGGCCCTCATCCATCCGGAAAGCTTCCTCAAAGCTCCCTGAACGAGGTCCATAAGAAACGGCCATCCACTATCATGCTATTTTGTCCGCGTTGGCAATGAACTTCGCCCTCTCGAAAGACTTCCGAATACCATTGATCATAAAAAGTCACAATAGAGTATGTTAAACTCCTCCTTACGGAATTCCCCACAGTCGCAATCTTCCTTATCTTTCTTCAAATCTCAATCAATCTTCCTTCCTTCCTTCCTTCCTTCCTCTCGAAAGACTTCAGAATATCATTGATCATAAAAAACAACGATAGGGAAGATAAAACTCATCTTTGTGGAGTTCCGCACGTTCACAATCTTCCTTATCGAGCCCTCTGCCAGTGATGCGTTGATTATCCGTCCCTTCAGCATCGTATCAACCCAATTCACCAGAACGCAATCTATGGACTACAAACAATGGTAGAAAATCTGAATCTCGATTATGGCCCGGTTTCTGCAGATAAATCTCCACCATTGTAAGGCCGCTTCAGCGGCGCTAAAAGTACTTCAAATGGCAAGAGGATTCGACGTTGTTCTTCTCCAGAAACCAAGGGTTATTGAAAAGTGGTTCGTGGATTAAGAATTCCTGGAAATGAACTGATCAAAGGTACGAGGATTGAGAGGCAGGGAGCCTGTATTCTTGGAAATAGTAGTCGAAATGGTTTTCTTCTCCCGTCGCTTAACACTATATAAGGAAATTAATAATTCTCTCCGTTTCAGCTTTCTGAGATTTCTTTCAGCATAGCCACCATGATTCCGCCCGGTCAGGCCGATTTAAATGGCTGAAATGCCTGAATCGCCACACTATCATCTCCTCGACAATGAAAACGACGGGGTTTTCCATAGATACAGCTCATTTGGGTATAGCGATGTCTTAATCGCTGAATTCCTCCTGGCTACCTTCAAAGTTCATCTCAGCCCTGTTAAAGAGTCTTCTGCCATCCCTCTTGAGATCGTTAATTCCGGTCTCCACGACGATTGGTTCGTAATGTATGGTGGTACTCGTTTTGGACATACCTTCCGAAAGACCTCGCTCAGGCATTCCGTAGCAAGACAATAGAGGCCCTCGGGGGACTCAAACTTCTTCATATGTTCCCTGTACCTATGCCAGTTAGGTTAGATTAGGCTGGTAGTCTATTTTCTAAACAGAATCACTTAGCCAATTTTAGTCCATTGTAATACCACAATAGCGACAGACCAGGCCTCTGGTGAGAATCGTACTCAAGACCCTCTCACTAGTAATTCGAGCACGCTACCAACTCGGTTACCAGGGCGACCTATACCAGTTATTCTTGACTGAACTCCTTCTTGTTTTTCATTCCCTCTTCCTTTTTCGTGATCAACCTGAAAACCTATCCTGTGCTGGTCCAATATAGTGGTTGGAGACCACCGTAGTGCAGAGGTTAGCATGTATGCCTTTGACGCTGAACGTCTGGGTTCGTATCCTGACGAGAACATCGGAAAATTTTTCAGGGGTGGTTATCCCCTCCTAATGCTGGCGACATTTGTGAGGTACTTTGCCATGTTAAAACTTCTCCCCAAAGCGGTGTCGCTCTGCAGCACGCCGTTCGGACTCAGCTTTAACTCAGTGATATGTGAGAAGTTTGCCCCTATTCCTTAATGAAATGTTCATGCGAAATTTTGCATTTGAGTGGTCCGAAAAGTACCAGTGGGTGGAGACGTTCCAATTTAAGATTTGGAGCGAATCACGAGCGTAACGAGCGTTACACCAAAATTAGTTTCGATACAAGGGACTTTCGTAAGAACTTTCCTATCACAGAAAATTCATTGAAGTTTATCTCAAAACCTTTTTCAAGAAGGAGCTCTGGAAAGTTCCGAGACTTTAGCTACAGAAACAAATCAGACTTTGGAGTTCTTTATTAAAAACTCCCATTCCCATAATCCATGCTATTCTATGGCAGACTTTTTTACAAAAAATGAAGAACTTGATGACTTTACTATTTCATTTTAAATGATTTCTTATTATTTTCTCCTTTTTAGTCAATATTAAAAAAAAAAAAATTCCACTCCTAATCACAGTTCAAATATATCATCATTAGTATTATAAATGCCATTTTCACCAAATGTTCTACACTTGGTGGAAAGCCATTTTAGCTCGTTAGATGTGGAAAAATATTAGGGTTATCTCATTAATGAGTTTTTCTTTTCATTAGACAAAAGTAAACAAAAACCATTTCCTTTAAAGCAATTTGTTTCCTTGGCGTAGTTTTTTTTCTTCATGACTACCATTTATTAGGGAATATTCCCAAAGGGATAACCACCTAAGATTTTATTACCATTGATTTATGGCTATTTAAAATGTTTTGGTTTTGTTGTTTTTTTTTTTTTTTTTTGTTTGTACATCTACACAGGATTAACGCTCTTTAAGGACCTGCCTAATTTTAAGGTAATTTGTTGCGGTGGTGATGGCACAGTCGGATGGGTCCTGGAAGCTATGGGTAAGTTATGGGCAGCCTTTTGCATGTTGACTAATCAAGGGGGACATTTATGTTGGTTTTTTCCTTTAGAATTTGCTTTAATGTAACTTTGGCCATTTTGGTTTTTTCTTTTCGCTTTAGATTCTATTGAATTTGCCACCCAGCCTGCCATTGGTGTCATACCGTTGGGCACGGGCAATGATTTAGCCCGTTGCCTGCGTTGGGGTGGCGGTTATGAAGGTGAAAATATACCCAAACTCATGGACAAAATCAAGCGAGCTAATTTAGTAATGTTGGACAGATGGAGCATTGAGGTGACAAACAACCCGGAGGAGATACCCAAACCAAAGGTAAGAAAAAAAGGAGAGCATATTGAAAACATTACTTATAAATTATAAAGGAAAGAGACTAACAAAGAAGAGACTAAGAGTGGGTCGAGGACGAAACAATCACCGACTTCCACTATTGGGAAGACTAGGATAAACAATGATTCTAATACTAAGACATCAGGAAGTGCAGGGGCGAGAGACCCAACACAGCCTAACGAACAGGGACCCATCCGACGACTGGACCATCAACTACTTTTTCGTGGTAAGAAGGCAGTGCAGTGAAAGAGAACTCAATGCCGCCTAATGCACATGAGACCATAACCTACTCCCAAGAAGCCCATTTATTCAAGCTTTGGAAGACTAATATAGGCAAAAATCCTAATATTGGAACATCAGGCAGGGCAGGGACGGTAGACTCAATACAGCCTAACGAACAGGGACCCAGTGATGGAACCATTACCGACTTTCTCAAGATTCCGAAGGCTGGGATAGGCTAATATCCTTATATTAAAACATCAGGCAGTGCAGTGACGGGAAACTCAATGAAGGAGGCAGACAATCAAACCATCACCCTCTCCGAAAAACCTCTACCGGAGCGAGACAGCTACTCACGCTTTGATAGAGAAAATCAGCCGCGTTGTCAATGTCGGATGCAACAGTGACAAGACAGGGAGACGGCATCACCCGCCATCACTTTATCTGCCTTTCGACTCTCCGACATCGTCACCTACATCGGAGCTGCAACGGTGGGTGAGGAAAGCAAAACTGACAGAAAATGAGGTACTATTAGGGTGCGGTGCAAACTTTCACCACATTTCATGGGGTAGTACCAAGATTATTAGACAGAGCCAAGCCCTGGCAAAATTCCTGAATACCTTCGACCTAATAACACTTAATGTTGGTAACAACGCTTCCTTTGTTAAAAGGATTAGGAAGGAGGTTTTAGATGTGATGTATGTTCGGAAAATCTAATTGATGAGGTTCAGGATTGGAGGGTCTCCATGGAGCATTCGTTCTCAGGCCATCGCTACATTGGGTTTAGAATAGCACGGCCAGCGCTGAATCCGATAAGCTGCCCTTAAAAGTTGAAACCCAACTGAACAAAATTCGGAAGACTACTCAGAAGAAGACTTGGGCAAAATAATTTAGATTGTCCAAGCATAGAAGACATTGACAAAAATGTCAACAGGATAACGACTGCACTAGTGGAGTCTTTTGAAGATAGTTGTCCTCTTTGAGAACGGAAATCAACCCAAGGAAAACCTTGGATTATTGGGGAGATTCGCAATATTGGGAAAAGGGTCCGCAGACTTTATAACATAGACCGTAAAAAATCTGAAGTTTACTGGAATATGTACTACATACGGCTCAAGGAATACAATAAGATTACCAGAGCGGCAAAACGTGCCTCTGCGAACAGGTCGATAGCGTTGATGAAGCCGCCAAGATGAAAACATTTCTCTCAAAAACTCATGTCCAAAATGAAATGACATGGGAGTGAGAGCAGGGACAACGAAGGACATGTTGAGGCTTTTAATGACAACGCAATTTCCACAGGATACGACGGGACTCACGGCTATACGGGAATCTTCGATAAATGAGGTTGACAGAAGGCTTATCGTAACGGAATTTATGGTCAAGTAAGGCTAGAGGGGCTTCAAACCATTTAAGTTACCCGGACCTGATAGGATATTTCCGGTGTTGCTACAGAAAGAGGCAGACTATCTAGCGCCTCGTCTGGCCAAAATTTTCACAGCTTGCCTAGGACTTTCATATACTCCGAAAGCCTAGCAGGAGGCAAGGGTGGTGTTAAAACCCAAGCCCGGCAAGGCAAATTATGCGACACCTAAAAGCCTACAGACCTATAAGCCTTACGTCCTTTCTACTCAAAACCATGGAACGTATTGTGGATTCCATGATAAAGAGTAGGACATCCAACGAACTGCTCAAATGCAAACAGCATGCCTATGTCAAGGGAAGGTTGGTGAAGACTGCCCTGCACGAGGTTCTGCATAAAATAGAAGAATCGTTCGATGCCAAAACGCAGACACTGGTGGTATGCATTGACATCGAGGGGGCTTTTAACAATGTGCGGAGCGACACACTGATCCAATCCTCAGACCAGTACCGAGTGGACTCGGTCCTTAGAGACTGGATAAACCATATGCTAAGGAACAGGGGGATAAATTGTGTGTCCAATGTCATTAATATAAGGGAGAAAGTGGCACGGGGCACGCCACAGGGGTGGCATTTTATCGCCACTCCTATGGGTGACCACCATAAATGACCTATTGCGGATGCTGACTGAGGAAGGATTTGAGCCCGTCTGCTTAGATGTTATAGTACTAAGGGGGTAGCAACCGAACCAGCTATGCGGGAGGGCCGAATGGGTCTTGCATTTCGTATATAACTGGGCTAGACCCTCAATGTTAACCTAGAGAAGACTGAAATATGCATGTTCACGAGGAAGACGAAGGTGGGCCAATTTAACGCACCACGTTTCCTTAATGACACGATTTCGATATCTGACAAGGTCAAATACTTGTAGTGATCTTAGATACGAAACTTAATTGGAAGTGTCATATTCAGGTGTGTACTGAGAAGGCTCACGGATGTTTGAAAATATGTGCATGGGCCGCAGGCTCGAAATGGGGCTTGATCCCTAGGAAAGTCCACTGGCTCTACAGGAGCGTAATTAGTCCAATTCTTACTTACGCCTCAATAGTTTGGTGGACTGCTATGGAGAAAAAGTGTAACATAAGGACCATACAACAGGTTCAGAGAACATGTTGTCTTGGCATAGGCGGAGCGATGAGGACCATGCCTACTAGGGCACAGGAGACTATTCTAGATATCCGAGCCATTGATATACAGATTATGTGTGAGATAGCCACTGCGGCTATGAGACTTAAGGCGATGGGAGAATGAATTGAGAATGGGAGCAGCTGAGGTGATATAATGCTAACGCGAGGATGGCCATAAGGGCAATAACAACCAGGACGGTAAGATCACGAATAATTCTTTTCTGAGGATGGTAAAATCCACATCGTTTGGTGCCGGGCCATAGCGGAGTAAGGGGGAATGAAAGTTCAGACGATTTGGCGATTTTGAAGGCCAGAGGACTGCCGTCAATAAACATGGATAACCCGAATCCTTTCGGGTCGACGCATTACTATTTAAGGTCGTGGGTGACGAACGCACATGAAACCCTGTGGAAGAACGAAACGGTCTGAGAACGGCGAAAAATGGTAATATGTGACTTATATAAAAGCTATTTGGAAGTGGAGTATTAATGGAAATTAATACTCATATTCGGGACAAAGACCCTGAAGTCCACCCCACCCTCAAATAGAACTTATTTATCAATCATGTCAATATGGGGCTCATATGAAATGTATTTGAAAGAAATTTAAATTTACTTTAAAGGCCAAATGTCTGGGTGGACACCCCACCCCCCAAATACCCCCTTAACCGGAAATATTTACCAATACGGTAATGTAGGACTCAAAATAAAGGCACTTGAAAGTAGATAAAAAATTTGCCCAGGAACCGAGCAAGGCCAAACTTCGCAACTTTGAAAAGGGACCTTTTTTTGTAGCCGAGTCTAAACGGCGTGCTGCGGTGCGACACCTCTTTGGAGAGCATTTTTTTACATGACCATGCATGGCATGGTACCTCGCAAATGTCGCCTGCATTCAGAGGGGATAACCATTACTTTAATTTTTTTCCAATGTTCTCGTCAAGATTCGAGCTCAGCTACATTGTCACGAATTCAATATGCACATTCAAGACAAAGTGTCCCCACCCCAAAAAGATATTAGAGAGTTAAAGAATGCGCAGCGGAGCAGACTCGGTTCGGCTAGTTTCTTATAGAAATGAAATTTTAATAAAATTTCCTATCGAAATAAAAATTTTACAAAAATTCCCAATGACAAATTTTTAAAAAAAAAAATCCTATGAAGAAGGAATTTAAACAAAATTTCATATAGAATTGAAATTTCGATCAAATTTCCTATAGAAATGAAATTTTGATCAAATTTCCTATGGAAATGAAATTTTGACAAAATTTCGTAGAGAAATGAAATTTTGACAAATTTCCTATAGAAATGAAATTTTGACAAAATGTCGTAGAGAAATTAAATGTTTACAAAATTTCCTATAGAAATGAAATTTTAACAAAATTTCCTATAGAAATGAAATTTTGACAAAATTTTCTTAAGAAATGAAATTTTGAAAAAATTTCGTAGACATGAAATTTTGAAAACATTTTCTATAGAAACGAAATTTTGATAAAGTTTTCTATAGAAATGAAATTTTGCCCAAATTTTCTATAGAAATAAAAATTTGCCAACATTTTCTACAGAAAATAAATTTTGACAAGATTTCCTATAGAAACGAAATTTTAACAAAATTTCCTTAATTCCTTTCCATTTTGACAACATTTCCTTAAGAAAGGAAATTTTGAAAATATTTCCTATGGAAAGAAAGACAGTTTTGATAAAATTTCTCATAAAAATTAATTTTTGATAAAATTCCCTTAAGAAATGAATTTGAGCGAAAATTTTCTAAAAACAAATCCTTAAATTTAACCATAAATAAAAAACAATAAAATTGAAACTAAAATAAAATGCACTTCTAAACTCTGACCGGGAATATTTCAATTTGCAGTTAGCCCAACATCAATTAACACTCATACAATCTGTGACAACTTTTTGTGCAGAGCCAATGAGGATTACCGCCTAGCGTTTCCATTGACCAATTACAAAGGATATGGTCAAGGGCAAAGCTTTTCGATGAGAATTTTCATTCTTTTAATTATACTCCCTCCTATGCAAAGTACCACCTATTCACCATCAAACTGTTCTGAATTTCTTTATTTCAGGTAACCTTACACTCCAACATGCAAAAGGTGTTCGAGCTATCCCAAAGTGTTGTGGTGGAGAAATCATTTATGGACAAATACGAGGACATACAACGCAGCACGAGTTGCACCACCAATCTCTATCAGCACACACAAATGCCCATGGGCGATGAAAGCCATTTGGCCATTTACGAAAATGAAGATGATGGCGATGGCGATGGTGAGGATGCTGACACTGGCAGGCTGAAGGGCTACACTGCGACGGTAACAACTACGTGTAAGACAACCAAAAGCATATCAATGTCCACATTTGAGACGAAACGATTGCCTCTCAGCGCACGCCAGGACACTATGACCAGTAATTGCAGCAGTCCCACAACGTCCTGCAGCAGTGCAGCCTCAACCATTCAAACGCCGCAACAGAAGCAATTGTCAAACCACAGAACGATGACCAAGGACTTGTCGAGCATATCAACGTCATTGCCAGGCGTACAAAGCCGTTTGGAGCAAAACGATGACGCTAATGCTGGCAATGGTTTTGACAGCCATCAACAGGATCTTCGCACCGCAGCGCCATTGGCCACACAAGATGAGGCAGACCACCACAAATCAATGAACCTAAATGGCAATTTGTCTTCGCAAGCCTCTAAAACACCAAATACGCCACTCGTCCAGACTTTGACCGGCGCCACAATTGCCTCCTCCCCGACATCCAATGGCACACGAAATGAAGGATTTGTAATTAGCGAAAGTGAAACTGTACCTGCCCACGAGGCTGCATTAGCGGCGCCCACGCCAACAACACCAACACCAAGACCAACCACATTGCCAGGCATTCCTTCGCCCGCCCACAGCCAGGGAGCAAGGACGACCACCCCAACGCCCACCACAGCCAACGAAATGAAAACATTCAACATTCCTCCACAGAAGCCATTAAAAAGTCAAGCCACGGAAAAGGACTGTACCGTGCCGTACAACATCATCAATAACTATTTCTCTGTGGGAGTGGTAAGTACAAATAGATGTTCTCCCAGCACAGCACACACATGTGTGCTTAGACAAACACACATTCACACACACACACACACACACACACACACACACACACACGTACACTAAAGACACAGCTTTGCACTATATTCGATGCTCAACTTATTCTTATTGCAACTACTAAAAGAATGATAAAATATGACATAACTTGTATGGAACAACTGTAGGGACAGAGTGTCTAAATAAAAGACAAATGCGAGTGCTTTCAGTGGACGCTAAAAGAAATTCTCTTAAACAAACTTCCTGTTTAAAATAACTTTAAATTTTAAAAACCATTTTATAACGGTGATTTTTAAACTAAAATTTAAAATTTTTACAGAAAACAAATTTTTAATTAGATAGAAAATTTCATTTAGGTAGAAAATTTGTCAAAATTTTCTTTTTATGGAAGATTAAATTTTCCTTTCTATCGAAAATTTTGTAAAATTTCCTTTGCATAAAAAATTTTAGAAAAATTACTATTCATTAAAATTTTTAAAAATTTCCCTCTTACTGGAAATTTTTTAAAATTTTCTTTACTATGGGAAATTTTGTCAAATATCATTTCCATAAAAAAATTTATCAAAAATTTATTTCTATTGGAAATATAGTAAAAACTTCCTTTCTTTCTGCAAAATTTCCTTTCTTTAAAAAAAACTTTCACCAAAATTTCATTTCTATAGGAAATTTTGCTAAAACCTGATTTCTATAGGAAAATTTGTCCAAATCTTCAATTCTTTGTGAAATTTTGTCAAAATTTTAGAAAAATTACTTTTCATGGAAATTTTTTAAAAATTTTCCTCTTATGGGAAATTTTTTTAAAATTTTCTTTTCTATGGGAAATTTTGCCAAAATTGCATTTCCATAAAAAAATTTATCAAAAATTTATTTCTAATGTTGTAAAAACTTCCCTTCTTTAGAAAATTTTCTTCAAAATTTCCCTTCTTTAGAAAATTTTCTCCAAAATTTCCTTTCTTTAGAAAATTTTCACTAAAATTTAATTTCTATAGCCTGATTTTTATAGGAAAATTTGTCCAAATCTTCAATTCTTTATGAAATTTTGTCAAAATTTTTAAAAATTTCCTTAGAGCGGAAAAATTTCTTGAAAACTCTTCTTCTTTTGAAAATTTTGTAAAAATTTCCTTATTATGGAAAATTTTATAGAAATCTTCCGCCTATATATGGGAAATTTTGTAAAAATTTCCTTACTATGGAAAACTTTTCTAAAATTTAAAAAAAAAAAATCTTTGGCAATTTTCTTAAAAACTTCCTTTCTATGGGTATTTCCTTAAATATTTCCTTTCTGTTGGAAATTTTCTAAAAATTTCATTCCATAGGAAATTTTGTTAAAATTTCCTTTCTCTGGTAAAATTTCATTAACATAGGAAATTTTGTCAAAATTTCATTTCTATAGGGAATTTTGTCAAACTTAAATTTATTTGGAAATTTTGCAAAACTCTAATTCATACAAAAATTTTACAAAATTTACTCCCAATGGTATTTTTTTAAAAAATTTAATTTGAATGACAAATTTCATAAAAATTTCCTTCCTATGGGAAATTTTGCAACAATGTTCTTTCTTTGGGAAATTTTGTTTATATTTCCTTTCAATGGTAAATTCTGTTAAAATTTCTTTACCATAGAAAATTTTGTCAAAATTTATTTTCTATAGCAAATTTTTGAAAAATTTCAAAGACTGTCAAAATTTTATACAAATTTCCCTTTTATGGGAATTTTCTTAAAAATTTCCTTTTATGGAAATTTTGTGAAAATTTCATTTCTGTAGGAAAATTTGCAAAAATGAATTTTGTATGCGAAATTTTGTCAAAATATAGTCTCAATAGAAAATTGTATAAAAATTTCTTTTTATGGAAAATTTTGAAAAAATTCCTTTCTCTGGGAAATTTTGTAAAAATTTGATTTCTATGGGAAATTTTGTAAAAATTTCGTTTTTATGGGAAATTTTGTAACATTTCCTAACTATGAAAAATTTTTTTAAAATTCTTTAAAAAATTCCTTTCTATCTTAATGCTCCTAAAATTACCTTTATTGGAAATTTTTTAAAAATTTTCTTTCTATGGTAAATTTTGTAAAAATTTTCTTTCTATGGTAAATTTTGTTAAAAATTCCTTTCCATGGGAAATTGTGTTAAAATTTTATTTAAATAGGAAATTTGGACAAAACTTCATTATCATAGACAATTGTGCAAAATTTTAATTCTGTAGGAAATTTTGCCAGACTTTCATTTCTATAGAAAATTTTGCCAAAATTTCATTGCTGTAGAAAATTTTGCCAAAATTTCATTTTTATGGGAAATTTTGCCAAAATTTCACTTCTAAGGAAACTTTTTAAAAATTTCATTTCTAAAGAAAATTTTTTTAAAATTTCATT
The DNA here is from genome assembly GCF_963082655.1 of Stomoxys calcitrans. Lineage (NCBI taxonomy): Eukaryota > Metazoa > Arthropoda > Insecta > Diptera > Muscidae > Stomoxys > Stomoxys calcitrans. The sequence continues at coordinate 128,121,327 of NC_081556.1, forward strand.
TCTAAAGAAAATTTTTTAAAAATTTCATTTCTAAAGAAAATTTTTTAAAAATTTCATTTCTAAAGAAAATTTTTTAAAAATTTAATTTTTAAAGAAAATGTAAAAATTTCCTTTCTATAGAAAGTTTTTTAAAAATTTATTTTTAAAGAAAATTTTGTAAATATTTCCTTTCTATAGAAAATTTTGTTTGACAAAATTCCCTTATATGGGAAATTTTGTATTACAAACTTCCCTTCTACGGGAAATTTAATTTTACAAATTTCCCTTCTATGGGAAATTTCTATTCTTTTTAATTTCTGAAATTTTACGAAAACTTCACTTCATTAGGAAATTATTTCAAAATTTCGTTACCATAGAAAATTTTTTCAAAATTGCAATTCTATAGAAGATTTTGTGAAAATTTCATTTCTATAGGGAAATTTGCCAACATTTAATTTCAATAGGATTTATTTTCGAAATTTCATTTCTATAGGAATTTTGTAAAAATTTCTTTTTAAGGGAAATTTTTTAAAAATTTCATTTTCCCTCTATGGGAATTTAAAAACTTCCTTTCTATTGGAAGTTTTGTAAAAATTTCCATTTTATGGAAAATTTTGTTAACACTTCCGTTTTATAGGAAATTTCTTTAAAATTTTAAAAAAAATTCCTTTTTATGGAAAATTGTGTCAAGTTTCTTTTCTATAGAAAAATTTTTTAAAATTTCCTTTCTATCGGAAATGTTTTTAAAAATTTGCTTTCTATTGGAAATTTTATAAAAAAAAATGTGCTTTCCACTGGGATTTTTTTTTTAATTTTCCATTCAAACGGAAATTTTTCGAAAATTTCCTTTCTATTGAAAAACTTTAAAAATATCCTTTCCATTGGAAATTTGTCAAAATTTCCTTTCCATTGGAAATTTGCCAAAATTTCCTTTCTATGGGAAATTTGGTTAAAATTTCCTTTCTATGGGAAATCTGGTTAAAATTTCATTTCTTTGTGCAACTTTGTCAAGTTTTCATTTCTATAGGAAATATTTTCAAGATTTCATTTCTAGAATCTTTGACCACAATTTTATCCCTAAACCAAGCTTTTAGTTTTCAGCATGCCTTAAAATTCATTTATTTGCAAAAAGCTATTAACAAAATGTCATAAGAGCTAAATTGTCCATGTGGGTCTTTTTTTTTCTTTGATTACTGTATGCCATTTGAACGTGCTGTTTTCCCCTGACTTAAAAATTGGCTTTTATTTGCAATTTAAAGCAAAATATGACCCAGAATTTCATAAATATTTCATATCGATAGCATCGCATTAAATTAGATATGCATTTTATTCATATCTCGCCACATAGTTCAGGGAACAAGCAATTCATTCATAATGACATGATAGAGATATAAAATCTACTATGGGAAAAGGACACAGCCCGCCTTGGGACCCTTCAATATTATCAAAATTATTATGACAATGTTAAATTCATGAGAATTGAGAGCAGCAATGCCTTGATAGCATCTCTCCCATGAGCTAGGAAGGCTTATTATTATGCAATCATTCTATGATGGCCACCAAAAATTAGGAGCACTTTAATTTTTTTTTTTTCAAAAAACTTTCTCATGCTCATGTATCTCATAAAACAAAGGATGAAGCGGGACCTGCAATATTACATCATTGTTTTTTCTGTGTTAGTGGTAGACTACTTCAGAACAACGACGATGATGATGGGTCGGCTTAATGAAGCATTTAACTTTCACTTAAAGATTTGGCAGATGAGATTGTAAATATTTAATGTGGCCACATAACAGCTACAATCCGCATCAGATGATGTCAACAGGGTTGTCAACTTGTGTTTAATTCGGAAGGTTTTAAATACACTTTGGCAATAGTTTTCTAGGGAAGAAAATTTTGACTTTTAACATAAAAATTATTGGCAAAGTTTTCTTTTTAAATGAAACTGACAATATTTCTATGGAGACAAAATTTTGACGAAATATCTCATCTTATATATAAAAATCAATTTGTGTTTGTTTGTTAGATTGTTTGTATGTTTGTGTGTTCCTTATAGACTCAGAAACGGCTGAACCGATTTTCTTGAAATTTTCACAGATGGTGCATAATGATCCCGTGGTGAAAATAGGGTACTACATTTTTTGATATCTGAAAGGAGAGCAGACCCTCCCCTTACCCTAATTTTCAGAAACGCCAGATCTGGAAGATGGGTGTTACGATTTAAGCGAAATGTCGGATGGGGTACCTAGGGGTGACGCCCCACCCTAAAACCTACTAAACATATATTCATACCAATCACCACAATATGGGACTCAAATGAAAGGTATTTAGGATAAGAAAACGTATCTGATATCCAATTGTCGGACCAAGTGTTAGGGGGACCACCCCACCCCCCAAAACACCCCTAAATCGGACATATTTATTAACCATGGCAATATGGGACTCAAATGAAAGGTATTTGCGAGGAGAATACGAATCGAATATCCAAATGTGGGATCACGTTTCTGGGGGTTCACCCCTTCCTCAAAACACCCCCCAAACAGGACTTATTTACCGACCATGGGAATATGGGGATTAAATAAAAGGTATTTGAGTGTAGAATTCGAAACTGATATCCAAATATGGGACAAAGCGTTTGGGGGCCGGCACTTCCCAAAAACATCCCCCAAAGGGAACAAATTTACGACCATAGCAATATGGGGCTCAAATGAAAGGTCTTTGGAAGTAAAGCACGAATCTGATATCAATATTCGGGAAAAGTGTTTATGGGGCCACCCTTCCCCCACAACACCACCCAAATAGGAAATATTTGCCGACTATTGCAGAAATGAAATTTTGACAAAATATTCAAAAGAAATGAAATTTTGAACAAATTTCCTATAGAAATATAATTTTCGCCAAATTTTCTACAGATATGAAATTTTTGCAAAAAAAAAAAAAAATATTTTGACAAAATTTGCTTTAGAAATGAATTTTTCTGTCAAAATTTCATTTCCAAAGGAAATTTTGACAAAATTTTTTATAGAATCTAAATTTTGATAAATTTCCTTTAAAAACGAAATTTAACAAAATATTTTATACAAAAATGAAATTGTTGCGCTTTGTTTGTTTGTTTGTCTATTCCGTGAGAGTACTCAAATGGCTGAGAATAGGGTACTACACTTTTTGATATCCGAAGTGAGGATGGACCCTCCCCCATACCCTCATTTTTAAAAACGCCAGATCTCGGAGATGGATGCACCGATTTAGGCAAAATCTTGCTTGCCACCTCATGGTACCCCAAAAACATGAAATTGGTATAAAATTTTGGGGTCAAATAACCTGGGGGACGCCCCATCTCAACACCCACCCGAACGGACACGTTTACCGATTGCGACATTATGGTATTTAAGATTGGAATGCGAACTTGGCATAAAAATGGCAACTTAAATGTCGGGGGTACCCCACCCTCAAGAAGACCACCCGACAGGCCACTTTTACCGCTTTGGGTATCAAATGAGAGGTATTTAAGGTATTGGCATAAAAATGTCGCACTATGTGTTGGGGGGTCCTCCACACCCAAAAACACCACCCAACACTTTTGCAGTATGGGTATCAATTGAAAGGTATTTAAAAGTAGAGTACAACTACAAAAAAAAGTAGAGCCCAAAATCAATAATGGACCGATCAGTACAATATGGTACTCAAGTTAAAGATATTTTGGAGTTGACTATGAACATTATATTTAAAATTGGATCCAAGTACCAGCGATCCGTTCCAAGCCCAAAACCGCCCCAAAAGTAACGCTGAAAATCAAAGTGGACCGATCGGCGCAATATGGGACTCAAATGAAAGGTTTTGAGGAGTAAAATTCGAATATGGTGTCAAAAATCGGATCCAAGTATCAAGCCCAAAACCGCTCATAATTAAGAGGACCGATCGGGACAATATGGGACACAAATGAAAGGTATTCGGGAGTGAAATACGAATATGATGTCAAAAATTTTATCCAACTACCTAGAGTGCCACCCCAAGCCCAAAACCGCATCAAAAAAACCGCCCAAAACCAAAAGAGGACCGATCGGGATCATATGGGACTTCAATGAAAGTTATTCGAGAGTAGAATACACATAGGACTATCGAATATTAAAAATTGGGTGTAATTACTAAGGGGGCCCCCCCAAAACCAAAACCATCCCAACCATTTCATTGCATTTAAGACCGGGAATAGATTACGCATATGGTATAAAACATCAGGCTCAAGTGATAGGAGGTGCCTACCCCTCAAAAGACTTCCCAAAATATGAATGGCTACATGGGGTTCAATAAGAGGTATTTGGTAATACAAAAAATTGAACTTGGGAGATACGTATACGTGAAGGCGTAGCAGAGCGGGCCGGATACAGCTAGTCTTTATACATAAAAATCAATTTGTGTTTCGTTATTTGTATCGTAGAGACACAAAAACGGTTGAACCGATTACCTTGAAATTTTCAAAGATTTTGAAGGTTGATCTGGAAGTATACATAGACTATAAAATTAGTTGATAACGGAAGGGGAGCGTACCCTCCCCCTTAGTACCCAGGAAGTCGCCCTAACCCATAAACTCCTCCAAACAGACAAATTGAACATTCATATCAATAAAGGGCCCAAATTAAAGATATTCGGGTGTAGATCTTGAATCTGGCATAAAAAATCAATTCGGAGTATTTCTGACACCAAAGTATACATTGATAACTATTTTTAGGGCAAAGTGACGGAGTGCCAGCCCAAGCCCTAAAATGCCATCCAAACCGTACATATTTATCGACTATGGCAATTTCGGCCTTAAATGAAAGGTATTTGGGAGTAGAGCACGAATTTGGCATCCATATTTGGGCGAAATGTCTGAGGTACCATCCCACCCCCAAAAACCACTTCCCGTCATATGTATATATAGACAAATCACGACAGTAAAGGGCTCAAATGAAACAGGACTTATTTACCGACTATGGTCATATGGAAGTATAGCACGAGAGTATATATTTGAGAGTATAGCACGAAGCTTAAATTTATTTTAAGGGCCAAATGTCTGTAAGAGCCATCTCACTCCCAAAATACATCCCAAACCGGACATATTTACCCACTACAATATAGGAATCTAAAGGAAGGTATAAGGGAGTAGAGCAAAAATTTACCCATGAACATTTCATTAAAGAATAGCGGCAGCTTATCACATATCAATGAGTGCTGTCCGATTCAAGTTTAAGCTCAATGATGAGGGCCTTATTTTTTTGTTTTTTTTTACATGACTTCTGTGCATGGTATAGTATGCAAAGTACCTCACAAATGTCGCCAACAATAGGAAAGGATAACCACCACTTAAAATGTTTCCAATCTTCTCGCCATGATTTGAATCCACGCGTTTAGCACCATTGGCGGACTTGCTTACCTCTGCTCCTCATTGACACGAATTGAATGTCCACATCTTAAAACTCTACCAAAACTGGACTACCAAAACATTACTATCGAGCATTACAATATAGAGCCCAAATAAAAGTTATACGAACTTTAAAGAAGGAGCTGCGGAGCGGGCCCTGTTCGGATATTTTTCTACGAAAATATTATATTGACAGGGTTTGCTACAGAAACGAAATGTGGACAAAAGTTCTTATAGAATCAAAATTTTGTTAAAATTTTCTACAAAAATAATATTTTTACAAAATTTTCTTTAGAATTTATAACCAATAAAATTTCCAGTAAAAATTTAATTTTGAAAAAAATGCCTCTAAAAAAATTTATTTAAAATTTTTTACATTGGCAACACCAGCCGTAAATGAAGACATATTCGAAATGTCTACATGATGTGGCTCCAACCAAATAACCATCTGCTTCCAGCAGAGAAGGGAGATGGCGACATCATGTGGATGTGGAAAAATGTTCATAGTCACACCAGTTGGAAGTGCCTACATGGGCAAGAATAATTTTTGGCAAATTTTGTTGGTCATCTAAGACACATGAGCACACAACCATGGTGGGTAAATGGCACACGAGGCAAGCACTTTAACAAAGACTAAATTAAGCAATGCAAAAGGGCAGCCATAAGACTCACACATAAAACAAATGTATACACAACAGTCCAAGGTCATTGAATTATTACAGATAAAAAAGAATTATAAGCGGTTGAGTGTAACATGTTGGCCATATAAAATTTATTTATTTATTTTTTAAGGAGTGGTTCCAAATTTAAGGCTTTTCTCTATGAGTAACTTACTCGTTGATAATCCTCTTTATGGGTTAAAGAATATATATGTAAATATTTTTTTTTTTTTAATTTTTAATTTTCCTTCCCTATGCAAAAGTTGTGTTTATGTTTTTATCCCTTTATCTTTTATCTTTTTCTGCATGAAAATATGTGCTATGTAATTTCATCATCCCATGACCTCTAAAAATAAATAAACATTTAGCCATACATACACTTACATAGCTACATTGTTGGTTGTGTTTCAACGCACACTAACATAGTAACATACTTATTAAAGGAAAGGGGACAAAAACTGAGCCAAAATATATTTGAAACGTGCATGCATACCCATTCACATTTTATATCGGAAGATCAACATTGAGCCCTTAGGAAAGTAAATGGAAATCCCATGTTTGCACTTAATGTCAAGTTGTGACATTAAATACTATGACTCCTTCTTCTGCTCTTCGCTACTATTTTCATTTGCTTCCATGCCAACCTGCTGCTTTGATAGGCGAAGCAAACAAAAATATGCTTTGCGTAGATTCGATATTCACGTTTCATGATGCCGCCACCATCACCACCACCACCACCACCACCACCTCCACTGCCATGGAAATGGCTGGGAATGTGGCTTCCTTCCTCAACCACTTGACTCTTTGTCGAATCTCAAAAGTCAAACCGAAGTGGAGGCTTAGCAATGCCGATATGTTCAAATGTCTGTATGAAATGTGACTCTGTCTAAGGAATACGAAATTCCTTAAGTGAGGGAATACGACACATGAACCAATAGAGTGTGCATAATATCCTTGAAATGAAGGCGAAAGCCAACGAAGATCCATTTGGACTTTAACCAAAAGACTGGGTGCGGAATAGTTTGAAGAGCACATAAGGAACACATATGACCATTATGTTCATATACATACACATATAGGTATTTACAATGGCAAAGAGTGATTTGTTTCCTCCCAAAACTATTTGCCATTGTCCTTCCCCCACTTTTGGCGCTTAGAGCAATGATGCAAAGTAGTTAAGTAAACGATACCAGCATCTTTGAGAACAGAGAGAAAAGGAAAATTGAACTGACGTTTTTTTTCTGCTCCTATTTTAACGAAGAAGGGTGTTTGCATTGCTTTTATTGTTTTCTTTTGCAGTGCTTTGTAATGGACGAAATGGAGAGGAAACTTAATCTTTTCTTGGGAGTAACTTTAAAATTTGACCGAATATTCTCTTTATGGACAGCAATACTTCATACATATATACATTAAATATCATTAGTCTTTTGGAAAAACTTCCTCATCAAATTGAAAAGCTATAAAATGTTGCTCTTTATAGCTTTTCGATGAAGTGAAACTTTATTTTGTTGGCCCATATGGCGTATACGTTATGACTCTGCATAGAAACAATGCTTATACGAACCAATGTACCATTAAATCATTAGACATAATACAGGCTACGAGCATTGTTGTACCCATGTATGAGGGGGAATATTCTTTTTGTACCCACCATCGGGGTATATTGATTTTGTCATTCCGTTTGCAACACATCGAAATATCGATTCCTAAGCTTACAAATGTATAAATTTATATATATATATATTTATATATATATATCTAGCCACATCCATAGGTCCGTCTGTTGAAATCACGCTACAATAGCGATTAGGGCGGGTTGATCTATATCGATGAAACAAAAGTTAAAAATCGTATCGCGAAAACGTAATCTCCATGAAATTCTAATAAAATTATATAATATATAATTTTATTATAAATAAATTATATAAAAATTAAATTGTTGCGCTTTTTTTGTTAATTAGTTTGTCTGTTCCGTATAGACTCAAAAGCGGCTGAACTGATTTTCATGAAATTTTCACAGATAGTAGAGCTTGATGAAAATTGGGTACTAAATTTTTTGATATCCGAAATTTTTTGATATCCAAGTTTCCAAAACGCCAGGTCTCGGAGATGTTTGTACCGATTTAGGCAAATTTGTGAATGTCGCCTTATGGTAAACATAAACACAAAATTGGTATACAATTTTCGGGTCAAATAACCTGGGGGACGCCCCACCCAAAAACCCATCCAAACGGACATGTTTACCATTTGGGACAATATGGGTATCAAATGTAAGGTATTTAAGAGTAGAGTACAACTTAATATAAAAATTTGACACCAAGTGCCGTGGGGCCGTCCCACCACCAAAAAACATCCCAAAAATTTCATATTTACCGATTGGGGCATTATGTCAATTACCTTTCATTATCAAATGAAAGGTAATTGAAAGTGAAGTGCGAAAAGGTAAAAGAATTTCGACCAAGGTATCTACGGGACCTCCCCCATCCCAAAACTTTCCAAAACGGGCATGTATGACCAAAATCACCAAACGGGTATTAAATAAAAGGTCTTAGGGAGTAGGCCATGAATCTGGTATACAATCTAAGAACAAAGAGCCTAGGGACAGCCCACCCACTAAATACCTTTTAGTACGACATATAGGGCATTATGGGTATCAAATGAAAGGTAATTGAAAATGAAGTGCGAAAAGGTAAAAGAATTTCTTCCAAGGTATCTACGGGACCTCGCCAATCTCAAAATTCCCCAAACCGGACATATAAGACCAAAATCACCAAACGGGTATCAAATAAAAGGTCTTAGGGAGTAGACCATGAATCTGGTATAGAATCTTAAAACAAAGAGCCTAGGGACAGAACAGCCATTAAATACCCTTCAGTACGACATATAGGCAGATCGGGACAATATGGGACTAAAAAGGAAGGTCTACTACAGTAAAGTACGAATCTTATTTCTGGATCTTCCCCCTTTTCACAATTTTCAAAATCCCTAGATCTTGGAAACGGGTTCATTTTGTATGCCCCTTATGGCAACTCAAAAACAGAAATTTGGTATAAAATTTTAGGGTCAAATAATCTCGGGGGATTTCCCACCCCAAAACCCACCCAAACGGACATGTTTGACGATTGGGCCAATATGGGCATCAAATGAAAGGTATTTAAGAGTAAAGTTCAAACTTTGTGCAAGGGTCTAAGGGTTTATTGGGGGCCGTTCCACCAAATAGCCACCAAAGTGGGCATGTATGTTCATCGACACAAAAAAGACATGAATAAACTGTCTTAGGAATAAGGCTACGGTATAAAATTGGACTTGAATGAAAAGTCTTTGACAGTAGAATACGTATTTGAGATTAATAATTAACCAAGAGCTAAAACAGGACATTTATATCGCGACAATAAGGGAATCGGTCCCTTAGACAAGTGTCTAAGGGACTGACTCCCTAACGTGCATGTTTGCAGAGTAGAGTAAGAATTTGATATCCAATTTAAGGAAAACATACTGCAAGCAATGATGGACATACAACCTATCAAAGACTATATTCGAAACTGTGCCGCCAAGGTTGCGCTTAGGATTAGGGATCCTGACATGCTACAGGAGAAAGGATACAACCACGGTTCCATTCTGAATGGATGCGGTGGGCAGACTAAGGAAGGTCTCAAACTACATAGGACCCAGGCCGATTCGAAGTAGGATCTTCGGAACTCGCTTTCTCAGAAGAGAGGAGTAGGAGGCAAATGATGTGTTTGAAGAGAATGAGGCCTCGATTTTCATTGGTAGCTCCAAGATGGAGTTAATGACCCCCCATCAAGTCATTAACTCCATCTTGGTGCTATCTGTGAAAATCGAAGTCTCATTCTCTTCAAACATAACAATCGCCACCCACACTTCCCACCCGAGAAAGCGAGACAATTAACATGGGTATATCGATGAGAATTGCGGAGGAGCATACGGTCTTTCAGGCAGAGGTCTGTGCCATAACGATAGTCGCAAAAGATATTCTGGGTAGGGATTTACCGTTTTCGAAAGTCAGGGTTTTAGAAAGTCGGCACTCAAGCCCTTGGGTTCGAGGACAGTGAGTTCGGAACACGTGGCGGAGTGTTTGGGTGACATAATGCTAACTTGGGTTTCCCGGAATCGGCTAACCAGATGTGGACTTTTTTAACTGCAAAGTCGTTTTTCTTGAAATTTTCACAGAAATTTTCTGAAAATTTCCCAGATGGTGGATAATGATCCCGTGGTGAAAATAGGGTACTAAAATTTTTGATATCTGAAAGTGGGCGGTCCCTCCTCCTTACCCTTATTTTCAAAATCGCCATGGGGCACCTAGGGGGTCACCCCAAAACCTACCAAATATATATAAAGACCAATCACGACAATATGAGACTCAAACGAATGGAATATAAGATCAGAACCCCAAATATGCGACCAAGTGTCTGGGGGCCGCCTCTTCCCAAAAACACCCCCAAAGACAACAAATTTACGACCATAGCAATATGGGGCTCAAATGAAAGGTCTTTGGGAGTAAAGCACGAATATGATATCAGTATTCCCATCACAACACCTAAATAGGACGTATTTGCTGACAATTGCAATATGGGGCTCAATTAAGCGGTATTTAAGGGATGAACACGAATCTGATAGGTATTTTCAGAGCCAAGTCACTGAGTGGCCGCCCCATCCCCCAAAACATCCCCAAACCGAAAATGTTTGCCGTCTATGGAAATATGTGCTCAAATGAAAGGTAGTTGGGAGTAGACCACGAATCTGAAGTCAACATTCGGGACCAACTGTCAAGGGGTCGCCCCACCCCCATAACATCCCCCAAATAGGACGTATTTGCTCGCCATGACATTTCGGGTCTTTAGGAGAGTGGAGCTAGATATTGATAATTTTTAAGGCCCATACCCCAAACCGGATATATTTGCTGACTTTTGCAATAAGGGGTTTAAATGAAAGGTATTTGAGATTAGAAAACAAATTTGATATGCAATTTTGAGGCCAATGGCAATATGGGGTTCAAATAAATGATATTTGAGAGTAGAGCACGATGCTGATTTATTTTCAGGGCTATGTGTTTGAGGGACCACCCACTCCGCAGAACACACATAAATCGGACATATTTACCGACCAGGTCAGTGTAGGGCTCAAATGAAGGGTATTGGAGAGTAAAACATGAAATTGACACCCACTTCTGTGACCAATTTTCTGGGTGTCTACCCCTGTCTACCCAAAACAAACAGCAATTATTTACTAACCATCGCAATATTGGGCTTAAATAAAGGTATTTGGGAGTAGAATCTGATATCCAAATGTGGGTCCATGTATTTGGGGTACCGCCCCTTCCCCAAAAGACCCCACAAAGAGTACAAATTTACCGACCATGGCAATTTGTGACTCAAATGAAAGGTATTTGAGATGAGAAAACGAATTTGATAACCAATATTGGGGCCAATTGTTGAGGCAACGCCTCATCCCACAAACTCCCCTTAAACCAATGGCAATATGGGGTTTAAATAAATTGTATGGTATATTAGATGTATTTAGCACGATGCAGATATGTTTTTCAGGGCTAAGTGTCTGGGGGACAACCTCACCTCCGAAAAAACCTCTAAATCGGACATACGAATTTACGGGTCATGAAAATATGGGACTCAAATGAAAGAGGGTGGTCCCTTTTCAGGACCACCCTTTAATCCCTCCAACCACCACTCTGGGGGCCTTCCCAGTCCCAAAATTCCCATGAGAATATCGGGCTCAAATAAAGTTTCTTAAGAATGGAGTACATCTAACATCCAAACTTAGATGACCCTAAAGCCGCCGAACGAATTCAGAGACCTATAAAGTTCATATAATAATTTCGTAACATGATATTTGACAATAAGCAATCAAATTTTCGAAAATAAATATTCAAAGGATAATTTTGTTCCATATAAAGTAAAAGAAGCCACTGCGGAGCGGGCCCGGTTCAGCTAGTCATTCATAAAAATGAAAATTGAACCATAAATGGAAAAATTTCAAAAATCCTAAAAACCAGAGGAGATATTGTACACGTCGAGCGGAATTTTTGAAAAGGGTTTTGATCACTATCCTTGAACAAAAAAATAATTTTGAAAATCGGACAACAACAGCCCGAACAATTTTTGTTGATACCGAGGTGACCCACTTTTGAGGCCTACCAATAAGCACCCGAACAACCCAGGACCTTTTTTGCACACGATTTCACTAATACCTCAACTCTACCCATTTCCAATTTCAAAGAGATATCTCTGCCTGTACTCACACGGCATATTTTTTTACTAGTTTTTTTTTTTATTTTTATTTTCTCCCACTGTGCATTGTAAGAATGGCGGTGAATAGACATATTTACACCACACAACCTAAACTTTTATATAAAGGGTGATTTTTTTGAGGTTAGGATTTTCATGCATTAGTATTTGACAGATCACGTGGGATTTCAGACATGGTGTCAAAGAGAAAGATGCTCAGTATGCTTTGACATTTCATCATGAATAGACTTACTAACGAGCAACGCTTGCAAATCATTGAATTTTATTACCAAAATCAGTGTTCGGTTCGAAATGTGTTCAAATTTTGACAAATTTTGTTCAGCGATGAGGCTCATTTCTGGTTGAATGGCTACGTAAATAAGCAAAATTGCCGCATTTGGAGTGAAGAGCAACCAGAAGCCGTTCAAGAACTGCCCATGCATCCCGAAAAATGCACTGTTTGGTGTGGTTTGTACGCTGGTGGAATCATTGGACCGTATTTTTTCAAAGATGATGTTGGACGCAACGTTACGGTGAATGAACACATTTCAACCGAACACTGATTTTGGTAATAAAATTCAATGATTTGCAAGCGTTGCTCGTTAGTAAGTCTATTCATGATGAAATGTCAAAGCATACTGAGCATCTTTCTCTTTGACACCATGTCTGAAATCCCACGTGATCTGTCAAATACTAATGCATGAAAATCCAAACCTCAAAAAAATCACCCTTTATATGTACTCCCTAATATAGTCTCTTTTCACTTCTAATTAAATCACCATATCATATTTCCTTAAATTATTCTCCAGATTTCCTCTAACAATCCCATTATCTAGTGAAATTGTTTACTTTACCTATGAAACTGAGTTTGCCCAACAATAATAGTAAAGTTTCTTCATTTTTCATACATTTAATTGGTGGCTTTGCAGCTATAACGAATTTAAAGTTTCCCCCAGATACCCATTTTGTAGTATCGTCTTGTTTTCCTTATTATCCAAATTAGATGTGGTGGTTAACAAGGAAAATAAAGACAACGGCAAACATAACACTTTCCTCGTCCATTCCCAACTAAGGCAAAAAGAACATAAGTTCAAACCTAACTAATTGTTGTGGAGCCTTTTACATTCAAAATGTCTCTCTTTGAGAAGAGGCATAAAATAAAGTTCTGCCTTTCTTACCTTACCAGAAGGCAGGAGCTTCTTTTTGATAGAATGTGTTTGGTTTACCCGAGAAGTACTTTGACAATGAAAACAACAACGACAACGACCACAGTGATGATGACTACCATGGCGACCAAGATGTTGATGATGATAATGATAAGCTATTATATCCCAAGAGATTTTTAATTCTTGTTGGTTTGTTGTTTTTGTAGTGCACTATCATGAAATAGAAGGTATATAAATTTTGCTGTATTATTTGCAACATTTTAAAATGTGAGGTTGGTGGCTTTATGAACTGGGGTTGCAAATGCAAAAATGCAAATTTGCTCATGAACATTTCATTACGGAACAGAGGCAAACTTCTCGCATGTCAATGAGGGCTGTCCCATTCAAGTTTAAGCTCAATGATAAGGGACCTCCTTTTTATAGCCGACTCGTGCCGCAGTGCAACACCTCTTTGGGGTGAAGTTTTTCCATGGCATAGTACCTCACAAATGTCGCCACCATTCGGAAAGGGAATAGAAAATCAGCGGTGGTTAGCTAATTTTCTATACCCTACACCTCTACTGTGGTACAGGGTATTATAACTTAGTGAATTAGTTTGTAACACACCAAAAGTAAGAGAGATGGACCCATTGATAAGTATACCGATCGACTCAGAATCACTTTCTGATTCGATTTAGCTATGCCCGTCTGTCTGTCCTTCTGTCCATGTTAATTTGTGTACAAAGTACGGTTCGCAGTTTTCATCCAATCGTCTTCAAATTTGGTACAGGCATGTTTTTCAGCCTAGAGACGAAGCCTATTGAAATTGAAAAAAATCGGATCAGATCTGGATATATCTCTCAAATATATGTTCGTCCGATTTTCAGTAATAATGCCATAAAATGGTCACTTGTTGATTGATTCTCTTGAAATTTGGCAGGAAGGATTTTGTTACGACTCTTCACCTTACTGGTGAATTTCATGGATATCGGTTCAGATTTAGATAAAGCTCTCATATATATATCACCCGATTTTCACTCCTAGAGCCACTGCAAGTAAAGGGTGATTTTTTTGAGGTTAGGATTTTCATGCATTAGTATTTGACAGATCACGTGGGATTTCAGACATGGTGTCAAAGAGAAAGATGCTCAGTATGCTTTGACATTTCATCATGAATAGACTTACTAACGAGCAACGCTTGCAAATCATTGAATTTTATTACCAAAATCAGTGTTCGGTTCGAAATGTGTTCATTCACCGTAACGTTGCGTCCAATAGCATCTTTGAAAAAATACGGTCCAATGATTCCACCAGCGTACAAACCACACCAAACAGTGCATTTTTCGGGATGCATGGGCAGTTCTTGAACGGCTTCTGGTTGCTCTTCACTCCAAATGCGGCAATTTTGCTTATTTACGTAGCCATTCAACCAGAAATGAGCCTCATCGCTGAACGGTGAATGAACACATTTCGAACCGAACACTGATTTTGGTAATAAAATTCAATGATTTGCAAGCGTTGCTCGTTAGTAAGTTTATTCATGATGAAATGTCAAAGCATACTGAGCATCTTTCTCTTTGACACCATGTCTGAAATCCCACTTGATCTGTCAAATACTAATGCATAAAAATCCTAACCTCAAAAAAATCACCCTTTATGTATATCGCCAGATTTTCACCCCAAGAGCCACTGCAAGCGCATTTTTGACCAATCTTGCCAAAATTTGCCACAACGCTTTCCTCGACGACTACCACATTATCTAAGAAGTTTGCTCAAAATCGGTTCAGAATTAGATATAGCTTCCATACATACGTTCGTCAGATTTTGGGTAATTTGCCATAATGTTGCCATTTGTCAACCGTAATTTTTACAGTTTGAACATATTTGCTCGCCGAGGTCCATTAAAATTGGTTCAGAATTGGATATTGGTCCCACATTGTACTTATAGGGTAGGTGTAGGGTATTATACAGTCGGCACCGCCCGACTTTTGTCCTTTCTTACTGGTTTTCAGATATTCTCGCCAGGACTCTAACCCAGGCATTCAGCGTCATAAGCAGACATGCTAAACTCTGCACTACGGTGGAGAGGGGTTGCAGTATTTTGAAATAAGCTAATTTATCAGTTTTATCGTAGGGTAAAGTCTTGGGGATTATGAGCAAGGAATGTCACTTTAAGAGATTTGTACGTACAAGGCAACTCAGATAATCCATGAGGTAAGGTATTCCACTTGAGGTGGCGTGATGGACAACAGGATTGTAGTCAAGCCGACTTAACCGGTTTTAGAGTGTGGGAAAATATGTTGACTTTTAGAAATGAGTATGCTAAGCTCATAATGGAGAAGTTCTTTCCTAATGCGGATGAGCGCGAGCAGGCTTCGTGCCTCCTCCAAGCCTATATTGAGTCGAGATAGTGGACAGTGTCAGCCGGCTTTGGAGAGGCAGATCACCTGGCATGGATGGTATGACTAAATAGATGTGTAAAAGCATTTGGAAGGCTATACCTGCTCATATTGAGCCGATTCTCAACCAGTATGTTGAATTAAGTTATTTCTCTTCTACGCACAGTGGGATAGAATCGAAAAAAAACTAGTAAAAACGATGCCATTTGAGTGCGAATAGAGATAACTCTTTGGAAACGGGTTTGAGCGGAGGTGTTATCGAGATTTTTATTTTCAATCAACCAACACGCAGGGGATGTCCCCAATATATGCAGTACATTGCGTTAGAGAGAATAAATAAGCATCAGGGGGGGACAGAGGGAATTTGAATTTCTGCATGTGCTTAGTAACGGGAAAGACATCCGCCGAAAGTCGATTCCACATATGAAACGTCCTTGCGAAAAGAATTCTCTCTCCAGTGCATGGTCCGATCAGCTGGCAAGTCAATTACAAACCAGTGCGCGCTTCTAGAAAACGTTGTATTTCTGACAAACAACCTCAAGTCAGGAATCAGAAGACTGAATTCCAAAGAACACAATCCGTGGAAGAATCGATAGAACAGCACCACAACCACCCACATTTCGACGATGTTCAAGGGAAACAATAGAGTTGGATACCCTGTCATCTATAGTTAACACCAACGCCCGTCTCTGGGTACGGTCAAGCAGATCCAAGCATGAATTTTGAGCTCCGGCTTTTATATATGCGAGTTATATTCCATCTTCGTCCTGATATATGTAGTGTAGATATTAATAAGATCAGAGGGAGTGAAATATTTCTTACACCGCTTAAGAAAGCCCAAGCCCTTGAAAGCTTCCTTCGATACTTCGATTACATGCTTTGGCCAACGGACTTTACATTTAATCTTCATGCATAGAATATCAAGGGCCTCTGACTGCTTGTTATCTACACCGTCGAAAGATATTGACGATTGAAAAGTGTCAGTGAATCGTTTGTGGGACAACAAATAGCACTGCGTCTTGCGTGGAGAAAAGCCTACTCTGTTCATTCGACCCCACTCAGAAATGGCCAGCAAATTCTGGCAGAGTGTTAAGACCGTAATCCGCCTCCTGTCTTTTAATATCTCGAAGACTCGGCCTATGGTCGAATGAAAATGAATTACAGAGGTTGCTGTCATCCGCAAACGAGTAGATCGGATTCGAAGTCCCAGTAGATCGTTAATGAAAATAAGAAAAAAAGAGGGAGAAAGGACAGAGCCTTGTGGTACTCCTGTGGTCAATCTATATTGGTCAGATGAGAACCCATCTCTGAGAAAACTGGATATAAATCGAGCGAAGTTATTAGCGACTCAAAAAGCGACTACCTTTGAAAGAAGTGCACCGTGCCAGACCCTATCAAATGCCTTGGAGATATCCAGAGCCTCAACCTTACTCTTAACCGGACTGGTAAATAGAGCGACTCCAACGTTAAGACAGGAATGCCATCAGGTCGCCTGTGAAGCGATTTCGTCGGAACCCATATTGTCGGTCGCTAAGAAGACCATTGGGCTCTAAGTATTTCACATGATAATAATTGAACATGCCATCCATAACCTTGGAAAGAGCGAAGCATAATGCTATTGGTCGGTAATTCGCAGGGTCGGTTGCCTCACCCTTCTTCGTGATAAGCTGCACGTTCGCAATCTACCAACGCGCCAGGAAAACACCCGCACGATAATCAAGGTTAAAAAGATCGCGTAAAGGACGAGCGAGCGTCGAAGAACACTTGCATAAAACAAGTGACAATATGCCATCCGGGTTCGGGACTTTATTTACGTCGAGATCTGCATGAACCCTTTCGACTCCACGTGTTCGAAAATATATCTGAGGCATGGAACTAGATATGCCTTCAATAACGGGAAGTGGTTGATCGCTTTCCGGCAGGGGAGAATTTCCTGCAAACATGTCAGCCAACAGGGTTAGTGAATATATGGTTGTCTGTTGCTAGGGTGGTCGAAACGACTGTTGTGGCCATCTAGGTATAGAGGCTAGGTATCCATGACGGTTGCAGGGTTTTCAGCTGCGCTTGTCATAGCCTGGCACCTGAGTTGCCCATGTTGATGCAATGACATTTTGATTCCGCTGCCTTGTGGTTGTGTTCGGTCATCCATAAAGGCCAAAACAGAATGAGTGCGCTGAAAAATAAAACTCCTCCAACAAATGTTAAAAATGCAACTCGCCATTTTTAACTTTGACGACCAAAAACACTACTTCGCATGTGGCAACACAGAATGACGCTCGCTGAATTTTTTTTTTTAACTTTTAACGCGTTGCTTTTGTAGAATTTGTGTACTTAGTTGAATTTTTGCAACGCGACACTCCAAACCAAAGCTCAAAATGTTTATTGTTGCGGAACTGATATGTATTGCCTAGGGCTGCCGTGTCTTGTTTGTGTTTGGTATTTTGTGCACAATCTGTATGCTGGCTGATAGATCGGCTTAGGGCGATTCCCCTTTTTTACTAGGTGACGAGTCCGGAACTATTTGATGTTCAATTGTTAGCAGTGTATTATGGCTACGAAGTCTGACCGGAGTCTGTAATCTGGTACCAAGTGTGTCAGGAGCTGCTAGAACTTCGATTCCGGCCTGGCAATGGTGAGGCCCCAGTGGGGAGTAACATTGTGGCTGTAGTTTGTACTGTATTTGGGCCGAAATCGTGCGCACATCTCAAGCTCGGCGTTTTCAACCGATTGTCGTGACCTATAGATCGGAAGGAGTTTTAGGTAGAGCTCCGCTTCTAACCAAAAAAGTGAACTCGCCTAAATTCGTGGGATGGTTCAAATCCAAATAAATTGGGATACAGCTGTCGCAAAAATCGATATATGATTCTAGAGGTGTAGGGGGTACATGGGGTGGATGCATATTTGACAAGACCCGGGCATGACGAAAATACGGGAGTACAGTCACATTGACTACTTTGCAAGATGTTTGACCAACATAATCAGCAGTGGGTAGCAAACATCATCGCCTTCTTCGTGACCCCTTCGGAAGTGAGGAAAGGCTTTCCGAGCAGTAGAGACGAGAGTGATTTTTTACTCAAACTCGCTCATGAGACAAACATTTTAATGGCGCACGTTCTCGTAGGAACTTTTCTTATTTATTATATTTCATGCATGCTCACGAGAGTAGATGTGTACTCAGGCACTACTCACTAAAAACTCACGAACAAATCAATGCTCTCGAAAAATCCAACGTTGAAAAAATATTTTTCCATGAGTTGTGATTTTGTCGTTGAAACGTGATTTTTCACACAGGTCGCGATTTCCTAATGAGTCGTGATCTACTCGTGATAAATGTTTTGAGCATGATTTCACTCACTGACACACATTTTTTTCAGACACCACCTCACATCATCATTGTGATTGGGTTTGGTTTAGGTTCATGCATGACGTGACTCACGCATGACACGACAACTCACGCGCACACCTCTAGTAAAAATCTATCTCACTCGAGCCTGACGCTAGTGGCACTTTCTTGGAATGTGTATATACCGCCACAAAGGGTTGCCAAATCGAAAAATCTTGGAAATAATTCTGGAACTTTTTGGGTCCAGAAACTGATCCACGGGGATTTAAAGTTGGTTACCTCGGGCATGTCAAATTCCGAATTTCTTTCCAATCAGTAATTTATGGCCCGAACGGCTTATTTTTTTTTTTAATAGAGATGATAGATCCCTACTGATTTCTTAACCACATAACTTTCGATTGATGAATCGGATATCAAAACGTGATACAGCTAAGTTATTGTAAATTTTGTAAGCAATCCGAATTTGTGCATAAGTTAAAATTCGGTTTATACATGTCTTGGCAAATCAAAAAATACGAGGTCAGCCTATAAGATTTTTAGACACATCCGGAGGAATTTTTCACCTGAGGTTAGAAATTTGCAAACAAAACTAGGGGAAGAACGTGGCTTTGATTCCGAGAGGCCCTGGTCTGTCGCTACTGCGGTATCACAATGGACTTCAATTTATCTAAGTGAGCCTGCAAATGACTTCAACCAAGAACGAACGCTACCTTTGAGAAAATCTTTCATTCGATCAGCCCTTTTATAGCTGTATCAACCACAATTTTTGTTTGATCTTTACAATATGTATACAAAATTTCACTAATATGGAATGGGTTTCAGTTTTATCTGCCGCATACATCTTTCATTCACTTTGCTGACCTACAATGTTTCATCAAAAGTAATTGTAGATACACTAGCAAGTGTAGGGTATAATATTGTCGGCTCCCATCCGACTTTTACCTTTCTTTACTTATTATTTATTTTCCGTGTTCTTTGTTCCGTATTTCTTGCTGCTCCGCCATCCTTGACTGGTGGTTGTTGTCGTTGGCAAAAGTTTTCTTTGGGAACAAAGTTGCTACGCTTTTACGCTTTAACACTTCAGTTGTATTGTAAAATAAATTGACTAATTACTCGTGAGCAGACTATGGAGACAGTTAGAAGAAAGGTTGGCAACGACAATATGCGTAGCCGTAACTTAATGACAAATGTTGGTTTATTTGCTAAGGAAAAGGACCAAATAGCACATACCGGAAAGCAAATGAATACAAAGTTCAATGGATCCTTAGGAGACAAGCAAGCGACAGGCATTTTTATCACCATGCAAAAGAGTTACACACAAATGGGATTTTGAAAAACCACCATCACCAAAACCCATAAACGAGATATCGTCATGGCATCAAAGGAGAACCCCTTGAGAGTGTCACTAGAGATCCTAAAATTTAGCAATTAAATTGAGATTAAAAAACGTGGAGCAAAAAAGCTTTGACACAAAGGTAAACAGGACAACAGACATGAATTTGAGCCAATGAAAACAGTGTTTTATAATTAAGATGGAGAAAATGAATTCAAAGAAATCTAACAAAAGTATATTCAACTAAGGATATCTTAGTAATCCATTCTTCATGGATCGATATGAAATTGCAAACTTGCCTATGCACATTTCATTAAGGAACAAGGGGGAAACTTCTCTAACATAAGAGAGCGCAATATTAAGAGTCCACTGTTGAATGGTTTGCGTTCCTGTGGGAACAAATGCAAATTTGCCCATTTACATTCCATTAGAACAGGGGCAAACTTCTCACATATCAATGAGCGCTGTCCAGTTCAGGTTTAATCATAATTATAAGAAGCCTCCTTTTCATAGCCGAATCCGAAAGGAGTGCCGCAGTGCGACACCTCTTCGGGGAGAAATTTTTACATGGCATAGTACCTCACAAATGTTCCCAGCATTAGGAGGGGATAGGTAAGGTTTGGTTAGGTTTAAGTGACAGTCTGCCATCAGACTCACTTAGACGTTTTCTTCCGTTGTGATACCACAGGAACAGAAGAGGGAAGATCCCTTCAAGTTCCTACCATTGAGCCCAACAACTTGCGAACGTTCACATCCGCTAATTCAGACAGTTTCTCAAAGAAATGAGAACCTAAAGTGGAACTCCTTCTGACTGCCAGTGCGGGACACACACGTAGAAGATGTTCTATAGTCTTTTCTTCTTCGATGTCCTCACAGCTTCTGCAAAAGTCGTTACTGGCAACCTTCAGTGTATCGGCATGTTTTCCGATTAGACAGTGACCTGTCATGACGGACGCATTGACTGAGACGCCTGTTCTTGCCAGTGACAGCAGTGACAGCAAAGCGGTAGACCTCTTCAAGTCTAGATTAGGCCACATAGTTTTGGAATGCTGAAAGCCCCATCTTTGTGGCCGTATATCACTCGTTGCCCTGCGGGCCTGATCCTGAAAATTTAGCTTACATATCGCTAGAGGCATACCCACAGATTTCCGTATCCCTGGAATGTGTAGGGTAGTTCATAGTCTCGCAAGCTCGTTCGATTTACAATTCCCTGGGATATGTATGTGGCCAGGCACCCAGAACAGGTGAATTTTGAAATGTACAGCCATCTCGTTAAGATATTTGCTACAGTCGAGGGTGGTTTTTGTGTTCCGCAATACGTTCTCCAGAGATTTTATGGCTGCCTGGCTGTCTGAGAAGATATTTATGCCAATCGTCGTTATGACATTATATCTTAGATTTTCCACCACTTCTTTATGGCAGGAATCATAACTTGATATACACTGCAGTGGTCGGGTAACCTTTTTGATATGAACAGCGTACACCACAAAGCCCACTTGGTCTTTAAGTTTGGAACCATCCGTATAGAAGTCTATTTAACTTCTTTTACCAGGGATAACGTAGTTCCAATCGGTTCTATCAGGAATAGTGGTACAGTACTTTTTGTCAAAAAGCGGCTCAGGCAGGGTGTAATCCACACTGCCTGGAACGTCGGACATTGTATCAAGGATAACACAGTGTCCGTAGCCGCCATATAACTAAATTCAGTGCATCAGACTGTTGAACTGTAGGTGGACTTTTAATCGCCGTCCACCAGACCACAACACCATATAGCATTATATGTCTGACAACTGCAGTATATACCCAGAGCATGACTCGTGGTCTAAACCCCCAACTTTTGTCAATGGCTCTCTTGCAGGTGTACATCGCAAGAGTTGCCCAGATATTTTCAAAACACCCAGGTATTTTGCGCTTTCTGAAAATTGAACATTCTCCCCTCCCAAGGAGACAGGTTCCACTGTAGGCAACTTGTATCTCCTGCTGAAAAAAACCGACTTCTGTATTGTACGGATTTCGCTGTTGCACGTAGAGCTTCGTGAAGTATATCTCTTAGAGTGCTGGAAAACAATTGGCACACCATCAGCATACGTGACCACTTTTACACCTTCTCCTTCCAGAGACTAATATATTGTTAATGGCTATATTCCAAAGAAGAGGAGACAGTACACTTCCTCTGCTGACCCTACTTTTTAGATCCATGAATCCCAAGCCTACCGTAATGCATCTTTTTTCCTTGACAGCGAGTGAAACCCTCTATGCACCTGACTAGGTCGTGAAGTGCTGTTTCAGTGGATTTGCCTGTACTATATGCTGCTGCCGCGACAAGCGATCTCCAGCTCTCTGCCCTAAGATATGTTTCTATCAACCTCTCATGAGTCTTTAGCATTATGGATAGCAGACTAATAGCACGAAACTTTTTCGCCTTCGTGTGGTAAGATTTTCCTGCTTTCCGAATGAAAATTACCTTTATGTCCCTCCATCCCAAGGGTGTATATGACATGCTGTTACAAGCAGTGTTTATCTTCCTAAGCCAAGGAACCAGTCTATCAGACACAGCTTGTAATTAAACCAGTGACCATAGTCAGGACTCAGAACTTCCACCACTATTGCCTTAGCTTCGTCTTCTGTTTCCGCCAGGAGTTCATCCTCACAAG
This sequence comes from Stomoxys calcitrans, assembly GCF_963082655.1. Classification (NCBI taxonomy): domain Eukaryota; kingdom Metazoa; phylum Arthropoda; class Insecta; order Diptera; family Muscidae; genus Stomoxys; species Stomoxys calcitrans. The sequence goes on from NC_081556.1 coordinate 128,144,500, forward strand.
ATTCGTTAGAACTTGTCAAGATGAGTATCCAAGGGCAGGTTAGAAAGTAGTTGAACCACTTTTCCTCAGGACACTGGACACTTGCGGTATGTCCGATCCGATTCCTCCATAGATGCTTCACTAGCTGATTTCTGCCATAACGGACCAAAATTGCGGCTTGTAAGGACTTAAGAAGTCGGTTTATATGGGAGCTATATCAGGTTATAGACCGATTTACACTTTACTTGGCACGGAACATTATCTGCAATATTTTAGCTAAATCGGACGAAAATTGCGGCTTGCAGGTGCTCAAGAAGTCAAATCGAGTGATCGGTTTGTATGGGAGCTATATCCAAATTTGAACCGATTTGGCCCATTTGCAATCTTCAACGACCTACATCATAAATAAGTATCTATGCAAAATTTCAAGCGGTTAGCTTTACGCGTTCAACCGCTATCGTGATTTCGACAGACAGACGGACGGACGGACATGGCTAGATCGACTCAGAATGTCGAGACGAGCCAAAATATATATACATTAGGGGGTCGCAGATCAATATTTCGAGGTGATACAAACGGAATGACTAGATTAGTACACCCCCATCCTATGGTGGTGGGTATAAAAACAAATGACGTATATAGCCTAAGTTCAAAAGACAAAATCCGGATATAACTTAAACATTTGCCATTAATACATTGCTTGTCTAGTACAAATCCCATATAGGTCTTATTTTTTGTATAATACGGATGGGCAATCCTTCCCCTTTAATGTTTTAGAGGGTTCTGATGTTCCCGTCGGTATCACAACGGGTAACATAGGACTGCGAACTTAATTATGCAAAATAGCTGCGGCAAGTGCAAGCATGTGGGGAAAATGATGAGACTTTGACATTTCCTATGTCATTGCCCTGCTATCGCGGCTAACATACACCGACACTTAGGTTGGGATCTCCTTCTTACTTCTGGATCGTGAGAAGACGAGACTATTACTGAAAGGAAGTAATAAGGAGGTCAGTATAGCTATTGGTATCATGACGGGACACATAAGACTACGACCTCACTTATGTAAAATCGGTACGGCATGTAGGGCATGCGGGAAAGATGATGAGACTTGGGAGCATTTCCTTTGTCATTGCCCGGCTTTTGGGCCTAACAGATACCGGCATATAGGTGGGGACACTTTACCAGACATGTACGAACTTAGAGGAGTGGCATGGAAGACAATTAAGGCTTTTGTAAGTAGCACGGAATTCCTAACATAGATTTTCTTTTTCGAGGTTACTTTTTTTATACCGTCCACCATAGGATGGGGGGTATACTAATTTCGTCTTTCTGTTTGTAACTACTCGAAATATTCGTCTGAGACCCCATAAAGTATATATATTCTTGATCGTCGTGAAATTTTATGTCGATCTAGCCATGTCCGTCCGTCCGTCCGTCTGTCTGTCGAAAGCCCCCTAACTTCCGAAGGAGTAAAGCTAGCCGCTTGAAGTGTTGCACAAATACTTCTTATTAGTGTAGGTCGCTTGGTATTGTAAATGGGCCATATCGGTCCATGTTTTGATATAGCTGCCATATAAACTGATCTTGGGTCTTGACTTCTTGAGCCTCTAGAGTGCGCAATTCTTATCCGATTGGGATGAAATTTTGCACGACGTGTTTTGTTATGATATCCAACAACTGTGCCAAGTATGGTTCAAATCGGTCCATAACCTGATATAGCTGCCATATAAACCGATCTTGGGTCTTAACTTCTTGAGCCTCTAGAGTGCGTAATTCTTATCCGACTTGAATGAAATTGTGCACGACGTGTTTTGTTACGATATCCAACAACTGTGCCAAGTATGGTTCAAATCGGTCCATAACCTGATATAGCTACCATATAAACCGATCTTGCGTCTTGACTTCTTGAGCCTCTAGACTGCGCAATTCTCATCCGATTGGAATGAAATTTTGCACGACGTGTTTTGTTATGATATCCAACAACTGTGCTAAGTATGGTTCAAATCGGTCCATAACCTGATATAGCTGTCATATAAACCGATCTTTGGTCTTGACTTCTTGAGCCTCCAGACTGCGCAATTCTCATCCGATTGGAATGAAATTTTGCACGACGTATTTTGTTATGATATCCAACAACTGTGCCAAGTATGATTCGAATCGGTCCATAACCTGATATAGCTGCCATATAAACCGATCTGGGATCTTGACTTCTTGAGCCTCTAGAGGTCGCAATTATTATCCGATTTGTCTGAAATTTTGTACGACGGATTCTCTCATGACCATCAACGTACTTGTTTATTATGGTCTGAATAGGTCTATAGCCCGATACAGCTCCCATATAAATCGATCTCTCTATTTTACTTCCTGAGCCCCCAAAGGGCGCAATTCTTATTCGAATTGGCTGACATTTTACACAGGTCTCTAACATATAATTTATTTGCGGTCCAAACTGGATCATATTTTGATATCGTTCTAATAGCAGAGCAAATCTTTTCTTATATCCTTTTTTACCTAAGAAGAGATGCCGGGAAAAGAACTCGACAAATGCGATCCATGGTGGAGGGTATATAAGATTCGGCCCGGCCGAACTTAGCACGCTTTTACTTGTTGTATTTAGAGCGCACAACAAGCCGATTACTGGCTTAGGTGTATGTCCATAGTGGCATGGGGCGGATTAATATCTGCACCCTCTTCTCAATCTCACCTAACCTAACCTAGGTGGGGACACAATACAAGACATGACCGGCTTAGGGGCATGATATGGAAAATAATTAAGGATTTTGTGAGTATAACAGAATTCCTGACTTAGATTTTAGTTTAGCTTAGGTGTGCATTCATAGTGGCATGGGGCAGACACCAACTTTTCAACCTAACCTAATACAAATCCCATTCCCAGCCTATGTGCTATTAATTTTTTTTTAATTATAAATTAAAAAAAAAGTTCTCTGAAATACTCCTTCATCCCGAAACCTCCAACAACACTTATAGAGAGGGATAACCCATCCGCATTGTATGTACAAGGATCACAAAAACAAGGCTAATATTAAATACTTGCACATATACTCACACAAAATGGCTTTGTAAACACTTAGACACAACAAGAAACGATTAGGGCGAACAAAATCTGGCAAAAGGGTAAATCAACCAACAACAATTGGGGGTTGACAAACATAAACAAAAGCTCTAGATGCTCCTGCCTTTTTGTGCAAAATGACATGCCATAAGAAATAACAGGCAATTTTTTGGAAATAAAATCCAACTGTTTATTTAAGGCAGAGAGTTCAGCACTGTGGCTCAAACTATGATTTTATGTTATTCAAACTGAAGAAGCAAAAAGGTGAACTTTACACCAGCCTTAGGCGAATGCCCACACTTACTCTACTTTAAGTGGCTTTGACAGAACATTTTTCCCATTAACAGAACTTAGAATAGCTTTACAAGCTCCTTGATCTTACGCGTTCCCTCTAAAATCTCTGATACCAGGTTTCGAGATATCTTTGACTACTGGATCTTTTCATGGCACTTTTGGTCGTCCCGGTGTATCACAGAGCCTAAGCAACCGTTGTGTTTTGATACGTTAAACTATGCTCCATACCCACACTATGCACATTGCAAAGGCAAAATTGTCCATGAACGTCTTCCCATCAAGGAACAGGGGCAAACTTCTTACATATCAATGAGTGCTGTCCGATTCAAGATTAAGCTCAATGATAAAGGACTTCCTTTTTATAGCCGAATCCAAACGGTGTGCCGCAGAGCGACACCTCTTTGGGAAGAAGTTTTTACATGGTTGCCGTACCAATTGGTATAGTACTTCACAAATGTCGCCAGTATTAGGGGGGAAAACAACCGCTGATAATTTTTTTCTGATATTTTCGCCAGGATTCGTACCCTGGCTTTCGGCGTCATAGGCGGACATGCTAACCTCTGCGCTACGCTGGCCTCCACTACTGCACATTATTCTTGTGATTTCTATACGTCCGACTTTCAGCGGTTATGAAGTCGAATGGTCGATTAACGAAGGGAATTATGGGTGAATGGTCTAATGCCATTAAAATGTTGGGATACTAAGCAACGTCTTTTACAAGACCGGGTGATCCAATGGAGGTGGCTGGCAAACTGCTGCCATCACCCATAGTTCAGGTTAAGGCATTCTCATTCACCATGCAAAGCGTGTAGCTGTCAGTGGCTTTATGTCAAACCATGTTCCTCCGATCGTTAACCCGCAAAGAATGCCATAAATCTGTAGGTGCTTTAAGTTTCCGAGTACAAATTTATGAAGTAAACAAGTATTAGCGTGCTAAGTTCGGCCGGGCCGAATCTTATATACCCTGCACCATGGATCGCATTGGTCGAGTTCTTTGAGCGGCAATGGAAACAAATTATAATTAATAAGAACTGTTAAGCTATTGGAGCTTTATCAAGTTATAGTCCGATTTGGACCATAAATGAATTGAATGCTGAACATTGTAGAAGTCATTGTGTAATATTTCAGTCCATTCGGATACGAATTGGGCCTTATAGGTGTTCAGTCCATTCGGATACGAATTGGGCCTTATAGGTGTTCAAGAAGTAAAGTCGGGAAATCGGTTTATATGGGAGCTATATCAAGCTATAGAGCGATTCAGACCATATTGGACACGTATGTTGAAGGTCATGGAAGAAGCAGTTGTGCAAAAATTTTGCCAAATCGGATGAGAATTGCGCCCTCTAGAGGCTCAAGAAGTCAAGATCCCAGATCTGTTTATATGGCAGCTATATCAGATTATGTACCGATTTGCGCCATACTCAGCACAGTTGTTGAAAGTCATAACAAAACATCTCATGCAATATTTCAGATGAGAATTGCGCCCTCTACTGGCTCAAGAAGTCAAGATCCAAGATCGGTTTATATGGCAGCTATACCAGGTTACAAACCGATTTGAACCATACTAAGCACAGTTGTTGAAAACTATAAAAAAAAACCACGTGCAAAATTCCAACCTAATCGAATAAGAATTGCGACCTCTAAAAGCTTAAGAAATCAAGACCCAAGATCGATTTGTATTGCAGCTATATCAGGTTATGAACCGACTTTAACCATACTTAGCATAAATGTTGGAAGTAATATCAAAACACCACGTACAAAATTTCAGTCAAATCGGATAAGAATTAGGCCCTCTAGAGGCTCAAGAAGTCAAGATCCAAGATCGGTTAATATGGCATCTACATCAAAACATGGACCAATTTGGCCCATTTACAATCCCAACCGACCTACACTAACAAAAAGTATTTGTGAAAAATTTCAAACGCCTAACTTTACTTCTTCGAAAGTTAGCGTGCTTCGACAGACAGACGGATGGACGGACAGACAGACGAACGATAGAACGACTTTCATGACGAAATACTTTCTTTTAAAAAATCCGCAATTACTTTTTGGGCAACCATACTTTATGGGGTCTCTGAAGCATATTTGGAGGTGTTAGAAACAGACTGACGAAATTAGTATACCCCCATCCTATGGTGGAGGGTATAAGAAAAATTAAATTATTTTGAAATTCAACTCTCCTCAAACATTTACTTACAATTTTCAATTGTCAACTTAAATTACCCACTGTGCATTTTGAATTAAACTGCTCTCACAACGAACGAATAGCATATGGATCCTTTTGTTTTCTAGTTTTTTATTTCAACCACCCTTTAATGTCATTTGATTGTGTACTCCTACAGAGTGGTGGAAAACTGGGAGACGTAATGAGAAAACAAACAAGCACACCCACACATATTTGCAGATAAGCTTTGCTTAGCTTAGTGTACAAAAGCGAGGCATTTAAAACCAAACAGCAGGTTAATGGGTAATTGTGTGAGTGTGTGTGTGTGTGTGCCTACATCTATCTCCTAGAGAGCAGCAACGGCACTAATGCATACATACACATCGTACATACATATAAGAACAACCATTCTTCTTTCGGGGTTGTACACACAAAAGATTTTTGATCCCTTAAGTATTCGGTGCTGTGTGACGTATTTGTTGTTTATTTGTTTTCTTCCTTTTAACGACCTAAGGTACTATTTCTTAGTTCATCTTTGGCCACAATTGCATGACTTCTACATATTTGTGTCTTTGTTTCAAACAATTTGTTTATTTGACTAAATGGCCACTTAAATTTAACGTCTACATTGTGGATTAGGGGCAAGGATGTTTTGTGGATGTTTTAGTTTGAGCTAAATTTTTTAACAAGTCATGTAAATGGGTAAAATTATGCCAAAAAGATAACACACTTCTCTAAACACATATACAGTGGCACAGATATGTCTACATACCTTTTCGTAAATAACAGTTACGTAAACTGACTGTAACGTAGTAAGAGTAAGATTTTACCCTAAAAATGTTGACTAATTATAATGCTGGGAACTATAGCAAACACTTTAAGCACCAATAGATATTTGACAGAAAAACTTTTCCATTCAAAAAATTCGTTTTGTAAAGTGTGTTTTGCAGTGGAGTGCCAAAAGTACCACCCAAAAATAAAAGTGGACCAATTGGGACATTATGGGACTTAAATGAAATGTAATCAAGAGTAGAGTACGAATTTCATTTAAAAAATTAGGTCCAAGTAATTGTGGAGCTGGCCCGAACCCAAAACCCCCCAAATGGGTTTATTGGACGATAATGACTATATGGGGCTCGAATGAAAGGTATTTGGGAATATGGTCAGGAAGGAGGTACGGGCTATGTAATTTGTTGATGTTGGAAGGGGACGAACCCTCCCTCGTTAACGCCACCCAGAATCAAAAGTGTACTGATAGGGACAATAAGGGTATCAAATGAAACATATTGAAGAGTATAATACGAATATGGTATAAAAACTTGGGTTCAAGTATCCAAGGGGGTCGCCCAACCCCAAAATCTGCTTCAAAGAGACATATTGGACCTACATATATATATATGTGACTCAAATGAAAGGTATTCGGAAGTAGATTACGAATACGACATAAAAAATGCGGTCCAAGTAATTGGGGGTCGCCCCGATCGATCATATATCTAACAAGACACTGTGTGATTTAATTAATGTATGGGGACACAAATACATGTCACCTAGGCGAAGTGGTCAAAATTTTTCATATACATTTATTTACATTTATTTTTGTTATGGCAACCTATCGGTCCTTTGAATAAAGAAAAATAAAATATAGGAATTTTGTTTCGTTAAATGAAAGGTCTTTGGGAGTAGAGCACAAAATTGACTTTCGCTTTTGGGACCAAATCTCTGGGGGTTCACCAAACCCCAAGAAGGACTTTTAGTGACTATTGCAATGTGGGGTTTCAATAAGAGGTATTTGAGTGTAGAAAAATCCACAGGAAAATTGGTATACATTTTCAACAAAAATTAGGCTGAAATATCCAAATTTAGAGTACTCCATAGCATTAACGGGCGCAGCAAAGCGTGCCAGGTTCAGCTAGTTCTTGTATATAAAAATCTATTTGTGTTTGTTTGTGTGTTCCTTATACACCCAAAAACGACTGAACCGATTTTCTTGAAGTTATCACAGATGGTGCATAATAATCCCGTAGGGAAAAAAGGGTACTACATTTTTTGATATATGAAGGGGGGCGGACCCTCCCCCTTGCCCTAGTTTTCAGAAACGCCATATCCCGGAGATGGGTTTTGGGGATTAAGCGAAGTTTTGTGTGCTCTCTTAAATTAACCTAAAAAAAATTTGTGTCCAAATTTGGGTAGAGGTGCCGAGGGGGGCCGCCCCAACCCCAAAACCACCCTATATATATATAGACCAATCACAACAATATGGGACTCAAATGAAAAGTTTTTAAGAAAAGAAAACTTACCCGATATCCAATTGTGGGACCAAGTATTTGGTGGACCACCGCAGCCCCCAAAACACTCCTAAATCGGACATATTTGTTGACCATGGGCCATATGGGCCTCAAATAAAAGGTATTTGAAATAGGAATACGAATCTGATATACACATGTAGGAGCAAGTGTTTGGGAGGCCGCCCCTGCCCAAAAACAACCCCTAAAGAGGACATATTAATGGCAATATGGGTCTCAAATGAAAGGTTTTTGGGAGTAGAGCACGGATCTGATATCAACATTCGCGAAAAAGTGTCTATAGGGCCACCCCGTATATTAAAATACAAGTGCTCTCAAAATTGAACTGATTTGCAACATAAATAAAATTTCTTCTTTCTCATCTGTTAGGCTTTTGACAGCCGGTCATGCGAATAGTTTTTCAAGTCGAGCTTAATGACCAAGCAAATGCACAATCGTGAACTATGTCTGTCCGTCTGACCGGCCTACCGTTCACAGCCGGTTGTTCATAGTACTTATAGTTGAGATCATAAGCACAAATCCTATGTGAAATCTTAACTATTGGGTTGCCCAAAAAGTAATTGCGGATTTTTTAAAAGAAAGTAAATGCATTTTTAATAAAACTTAGAATGAACTTTAATCAAATATACTTTTTTACACTTTTTTTCTAAAGCAAGCTAAAAGTTACAGCTGATAACTGACAGAAGAAAGAATGCAATTACAGAGTCACAAGCTGTGAAAAAATTTGTCAACACCGACTATATGAAAAATCCGCAATTACTTTTTGGGCACCCCAATACTACTACCAGCCTGTAGCTACGCTGTAAGCCTTTTCACTGAGCTATATCTCTTCAACCAAACTCCAAGTTGAGGAGTTGGAATTTCGTTTTTCACGAGGTTCTAGAGAAAGAAGAAAGAAAACAACTCCTTGAAACGGTCTTCTTGTGACCCAACGTATCATCTCCCAAATTTGCATAGTACACAACACTGTGTGTACTATGCAATATTATTCAAAATTCAGAAGTACCACTTTGCAGTCTTTTTTTCTACACTACCTTATTCCTTTCAACAATATACAATATACAATGTTCCTGATGAGATCATGCGCAGGGTCAGTTCCTGTGGGTAATGCGATATGGCAATCGCCAATCTCCTACTTGCTGACTGAACAATGCATTCCCATCAGAAGTTCCACTGTCTCTTAGCTATCCTCGATTAAAGTCTTGTGTGGGATTGTAGTCGTGCTGGGATCGTTATAACAAAATTTTCAATATTATTTGATAGAAAATTAAAATTGCCACATTGGCAAGGATTCAAAAAGACAAGTCACATGCACACTGTAGCCACATATAGGTAACTCCTGCGGAGGGTACTCCATGTGTGGCCAGCATTTATTTGCGAGTTTTTTCTTTGCTATTTATTTTTGTATCAATTTTTTCCAAGTATTTTTCCATTTATCCAGAATTTTCCATAGCTTTCCAAAAACCGTGTAAAAGCCGATTTAAAATTTCCAAAAGTTATTGTCAAAGTTTTTTATTCTAATTAGAATTTGCACATCTTTTAAAAATGCTAATTTTTCTTGTTTCTATTCCCTCTCTTCCTTGAACACAGGATGCCGCTATTTGTGTGAAATTTCATCTGGAACGTGAAAAGAATCCCCATAAATTCAACAGTCGCATGAAAAACAAACTCTGGTATTTTGAATATGCAACGTCGGAGACATTTGCCGCATCCTGCAAAAATCTTCATGAGAATATTGAAATAATTGTAAGTAGAGAGACGTGCCACAGCATTTGGAAGCACACAAATTTTTCTTTAGCCCCTCAAATGAACACTCCAGCAAAATGCTAAACAAGCTATTTAAATAATCGCAATGTCCCATGTACATTCACTTACTTAAACAAGTGGCGCTGTCTTTTTGGGTGGGCAAATTTTGGCAATATGTCTGAAATAAATGAGCACAAAAAAATTCTTGCATGTCTGAGCATAATTAGGAACAGTAATTTATGGATAATAAGGGGAGGTTGATAGCAACAAATGGACTTCATTTATTACGAAATTATTTTATTTAAGAAAACTAAATTAAAAACAAAAAAAAAAACAATAAAAAATTAACAAAAAAACAAGTAAAGGCGTACTAATTTTGACTAGGCCTAATCTTATATTCCCTCCGATCCATGCGATCCATGCATTTGTCAAGTTCTTTGCTCGGTTTCTATTAATAGGCAAAAACTAAAAAAGGATTATGGGAAACCATAACAAGAAATCCCCATGGGTTTTATTACATGTTTGGATGAGATTTGCGCCCTCTAGAGGGCGCGATCGGTAGATCGGTTTATATGGGAGCTATATGTATCAGGTTTTAGACGGACTCAAAACGTACTTCTTACATCTGTTGTATACCATATGAAAAGTCATAATGCAAAACTAAAGCCAAATTGAATAAAAATTGCGCACTCTAGAGGCTCAACAAGTAAAATTGGGAGATCATTCAAAAAATCCGCAAAAACAGATGAATTTGCGCCCTCTAGAGGTTCAAATAAGTAAGAGCGTTCTATGTTCGGCCGGGCCAAATCTTATATACCCTCCACCATGGATCGCATTTGCCGAGTTCTATGCGCGGTATCTCTTTTTAGGCAAACAAAGAATATTGAATAAGAACTGTTATGATATTGGGGCTATAGCAAGTTATAATCCGATTCGGACCATAAATGAATGTTGGACATTATCAGTTCATTCGGATAAGAATTGCGCCTTGTAGGGGCTCAGATGCAAAATCGGAAGATAGGTTTATATGGGAGCTATATCAAGCTATTGATTGGCTCAGACCATATTAGACACGTATGTTGAAGGTTGTGAGAGAAACCGTTGTACAAAATTGCAGCCAAATCGGATAAGAATTGCGCCCTCTAGAGGCTTAAGAAGTCAAGATCCTAGATCGGTTTATATGGCAGCTATATCAGGTTCTAAAGCGATTTACGCCATACTAAGCACAGTTATTGGAAGTCACAATAAAATACCTTATGCAAAATTTCAGCCAAATCGGATGAGAATTGCGCGCTCTATTGGCTCAAGAAGTCAAGATCCAAGATCGGTGGAGGGTATAAAAAGAAAAAATCCGTGATCTCTTTGTATGGCAGCTATATCATGTTATAAACCGATTTGGACCATACTTAGCACAGTTGTTGTATGGGTGTTATATAGGAGCTATATCAGGATTTGAACCGATTGGAACTATACTTGTTCATTCTTTTGGTTACAATGGAAAAGTCATAATGCAAAACTACATCCAAATCTTATAAGAATTACGCACTCTAGAGGCTCAAGAAGCAGATTCGAAAAATCATGCAAAAATTCCGCCAAAACGGATGACAATTGCGCCCTCTAGAGGCACCAAGATCCGAGATCGCTTTAAAGGGCAGCTGTCCTGAACCGATTTGGACCATACTTAGCACAGTTGTTGTATGGTTGTTACATGGGAGCTATATCGGGATTTGAGCCGATTGGGACCATGCTTGTTTAATTTATTGGATACCATAAAAAAGGTCATAATGCAAAACTGCAGCGAAATCGGCTAAGTATTGCCCACTCCAGCGTATCAAGAAGTATATTTGAAAGATCATGCAAAAATTCCGCCAAAAACGGATGATAAATGCGCCCTCTAGAGGCTCCAGAAGAATGCACCTCATGCAAAATTTCAGCTGATCCGGGTAAGAATTGAGCCCTCTAGAGGATCACGAAGTCAAAATCCAAGAGATCCAAGATCGGTTTATATGGCAGCTATATCTAAATCTTAACCGATTAGGTTTGTCAACAATCCTAACCAACCTACATTAATAAGAAGTATTTGTGACAAATTTCAAACTACCTTTACTCCTTCGAAAGTTGACGTACTTTTGACAGATGCACAGGCGGATAGACGGACAGATATGGCTTTACTTATTGTAATTAGCCATTAAAGAAAATTTATTCCTCTAGTCGAACGTTTAATAGATTTCTAAGCGTTTCGATCTTCTGCTCTTCTTCTTCAAACTCTGACACCCAGTTTTGAGATGTCTCTATCCACTTGGTCACTTCATCGGATTTTTTTGTCTTCCCCTTTTGCGTGTTCTATTATGGTTGTCTTAAAAACACTTCTCCGCTGAAGCTTCTTCATGCATTCTGACAACATGACCTAGCCAAGGCAACCCTTGTATTTTGATGCGTTTTACTATGCTACCATCGTCACATGGGTCATATGGATTTTTCTCTCAAACACTCCATATTTTGAAGTGTTGCAAACGAAATAACGTAATTAGTATATCACCATCCTATGGTGGAGGGTTTATTTTTTTACACGTTGGCTGATGTAAATTTTCAAATAAAAAATTAATCTATTTTTTATCCTACACCATCACTGTGGTACAGAAGGAGAACCATTGATAAGTATATCGATAGACTCGGAATCACTTTCTGATTCGATTTAGCCATATCCGTCTATCTGTCGGATTGTCCATGTTAATTTGTATACAAAGTACAGGTCGCTATTTTCGTCCGATCGTTTCAAAATTTGGTACATCCATGTTTTTGGGCCTATCAACAAAGCCTATTGAAATTGGAAAAAATCGGTTTAGATTTGGATATAGCTCCCATATATATGTTCGTCCGATTTGGACTAATATCGCAATAATGTGGTCATTTATTTACCGATTCTATCGACATTTGGCAGGGAGGATTTTCTCTTGATATAATACTGCTGGTGAATTTCATAGAAATCGGTTCAAATATAGATATAGATGCCATATATGTATATCGCTCGATTTTCACTTCTAGAGCCACTGCAAGCGCATTTATTGACTAATCTAGCAAAAAGTTTTAACAGCGTTTTCATCGGCGTCTACCACAACATCTGTAGAGTTTGGTCGAAATCGGTTCAGATTTAGATATAGCTCCCATATATATGTTCATCCGATTTTGAGAAATATTGCGATAAAATGCTCATATATTAACCGATTCCCTCGAAATTTGGCAGGAAGGATTTTCTTATGACTCTCGACATTACTGGTAAATTTCATAGAAATCGGTCCAAATTTAGATATAGCTGCCATATATGTATATCGCCCGATTTTCACTTCTAGGACACCGCAAGCGCAATTATTGACCAATCATGCTAAAATTTTGTACAGCGCTTTTCTCGACGGCTACCACAGTATCTGTAGAGTGTGGTCGAAATCGGTTCAAATTTAGATATAGCTTCCGTATATATGTTCGTCCGATTTTGAGAAATATTGCAATAAAGTGCTCACATGTTAACCGATTCTCTCGAAATTTGGCAGGAAGGATTTTCTTATGACTCTCGATAGTACTGTTGAATTTCATAGAAATCGGTTCAGATTTAGATATAGCTGCCATATATGTATATCACCCGATTTTCCCTTCTAGAGCCACTGCAAGCGCAATTATTGACCAATCATGGCAAATTTTTGTACAGCGCTTTCCTCGATAGCTACCACAATATCTGTAGAGTGTGGTCGAAATCGGTTCAAATTTAGATATAGCTCCCATATATATGTTTGTCCGATTTTGAGAATTATTCCAATAAATTGCTCATATGTTAACGGATTCTCTCGAAATTGGGCAGGAAGGATTTTCTTATGACTCTCGATAGTACTGGTGAATTTCATAGAAATCGGTTCAGATTTAGATATAGCTGCCATATATGTATATTGCCCGATTTCCACTTCTAGAGCTACAGCAAGCGCAATTATTGACCAATCATGCCAAAATTTTGTACAGCGCTTTCCTCAACGGCTACCACAATATCTGTAGAGTTTGGTCGAAATCGGTTCAAATTTAGATATAGCTCCCATATATATATTTGTCCGATTTTGAGAAATATTGCAATAAAATGCTCATATGTTAACCGATTCTCTCCAAATTTGGCAGTAAGGATTTTCTTATGACTCTCGATAGTACCGGTGAATTTAATAAAAATCGGTTCAGATTTAGATATAGCTGCCATATATGTTTATCCCCCGATTTTCACTGCAAGCGCAGTTATTAACCAATCTTGCTAAAACTTTGCTTAACGCTTTCCTCGACGACTACCACATTATCTAAGAAGTTTGGTCGAAATCGGTTCAGATTTAGATATAGCTCTCATATATATGCTCGTCAGATTTTGTGTAATTTGCAATAATGTTGTCATTTCTCAAACGTAGTTATTACAATTTAAACATATTTGCTCGAAATTTAGTACGGATAGTTTAATAACCCATCCGCAAACATCCACCAAGGTCCATTCAAATTGATTCATAATTAGACACAGCTCCCACTTTGTGCTCATAGGGTAGATGTAGAGTATTATACAGTCGTCATCGCCCGTTTTTTGCCTTTCCTTACTGGGTTTTACTAAGTTTTTTGTTTTAATTTTCGCTATCTTAACTCTCTCTTCCCCACCTAGTGTGATGGTGTTGCTCTGGACTTGGCCAATGGTCCACATTTACAGGGCATAGCCTTGCTCAACATTCCCTACACCCATGGTGGCTCGAATTTATGGGGTGAACATTTGTCACAGAAACGCATGCGCAAAAGTGCCGGTCCCTTTCGCAAAGGCAAGAAACTAAAATCATCCGATAAGGAATTATCTACAACAAGTTTTACTTCGGGCGATCTATCGGTGGCCATACAAGGTAAATTTGGGTAGTTGTCTGTGGTAAAATTTATGTATTGCTGATTTTTTTGCTTTTTAAGATTTTGGTGACCGTTTGATAGAGGTAATTGGCTTGGAGAACTGTCTGCATATGGGTCAAGTGCGGACAGGTCTACGTGCTTCTGGCAGAAGATTGGCCCAATGCAGTGAGATTATTATAAAGACACGTAAAACATTTCCCATGCAGATAGATGGTGAACCCTGGATGCAACAAGCCTGCACGGTAAATTAATAAAACATTTTTCATATATTGGATTGCCCAAAAAGTAATTGCGGATTTTTTAAAAGAAAGTAAATGCATTTTTAATAAAATTTGGAATGAACTTTAATCAAATATACTTTTTTACACTTTTTTTCTAAAGCAAGCTAAAATTAACAGCTGATAACCGACAGAAGAAACGCCGACTATATGAAAAATTCGCAATTACTTTTTGGGCAACTCAATATTTGGGTAAAGGGGTTAAAAAAAATCTGTGTTTTTTTTTAACCCTTTAAATATTGGCCACAGAAAACTGTTGGCCTGAGTACCCCACACCCCCTTTGGGATTTTGCTTCACTGACCTAGTGTTTTCACTCTATCTTGGAATTTGTTGTACTATGTTAGCAATTTTTTTAAAAATTTCTTTTTTTTTTGTTTTGTTTTGTTTCTTTTCCCCTTTTTACTTTACAGATTAAAATCACACATAAAAATCAAGTTCCTATGCTAATGGCACCACGCTCCGAAAAGGGCAAAGGTTTCTTCAATATGCTGTGCAGTTGATTCCGGCGCAGTGCCTCAACCAGCTCCATCATGCGTGAAAACTTTTCAGCATCGACCATGGCTGCAATGGCAACATCGACCTCAACTACTCCAATTCATGCTACAGAAACCACCGTCCAGAAAACAGAAAAGCTTTAATTATACCCGGCCCGCCAACCCACAACAAACACACAAAGGAAAGGGCCAAAGGAAAAAAAACCGAATTAAAAACTCACTATGCCAAGGATAATGGAAATACAAATAAGAGAGTAAAATGCTAATAGCAAAACAAAAAGAAACTCTACTCTACTATTTTCCACATATAACCTTGGAGCTTAAAACCACGATAGAAAAAATGGATTAAAACTCATGGAAAAATTATAAAACAGAGTATAAATTAAAACCGAAACCAAAACTATAATTTCAAAGAAAACAATTTAAGGAATTATATTTACACCAACTATAGTGCATAGTTGTCTACACACACACTCACACACACCAATGTAGATGGTACAGTTGGTTACAAATGTCTACATACATGCTGTATTTATAGGCTTTTGATGAAGATTTTATTGCGATGAGATTTGTTATTTTTTAGATAATCTTAGAAAATTTCTCCTAAAGTATTTTTAAGTAGAGAAAACACAATTTTATACCCTATATAGCGAACAAAAACAACAAAAAAAAACAGAAAATAGTTACTCATGTAAGTGTGTATTTATGTAGTATATATACATATTTATCACTTATATACATACGATATTTATATATACATATATGTATACAACAAAAAATCCTATTTATTTATTTGTATAAAAGTTACATTGCTAGGGCATTTTCAGATGCATTTCTTATTTAGCAAATTTAATTTTCCTTAAACAAACGCTTAACCATATGGACTTTTTTCTATTGAAATTGTTGTTGATTTTCGTAAAATGTAAATACAAACCCGCGGTATTCACAAAATTTAATAAGGGATATTTCCATGTGTTACATACGCAATGACAAAGTGAATATACCCCTGTCTTACGGTGGTGGATATTAGAATTTGAATTCAAAACAAAAAACCAATAGAAAAAATTATAACCAAAATTAATACAAGGGCTGCTATATAAGTTTCTGGCCTCCAAATGAAAATTCAAATTTTCATCATCAAAAATGGTTGTATTTTTTTGCAAAGTATCCTCCAGTATGTTTTAAGCACTGTTGCATGCGCAAACACTTTCTCCACTCCACTGCGATTGGGAGACATGCCAAACATGATTATTGAACGCTACAACAACATTTTATGGCCACGCATTTCTATCTTAATGTGCAGCAATAAAAATAACTCACCGGGTGCCAAGTCAGGGCTGTACGGCGGATGACCCACCATCAACAGAACAAGAATCAACAGAGATTTCCTAAAATGTAAGTACACACGGCCGTATTCACAAAATTTAATAATGGGTATTTCCATGTGTTACAAACGGAATGTACAACAATCCTATGGTGCAGGATATAAAAATTTTAGTTCAAAACTAAAAAGCGTGCTAAATTCGGCCGAGTCGAATGTTATATGCCTTCCACCACATATCGCATTTGTCAAGTTCGCATTGAATTACTTTTTCAAATATATGTGAGCTATATTAAGTTATGGACCAATGTGGACCGTACAAGTCATAGAATAGAATATCACCTACAAAATTTCAGGCAAATTGGGTAAAAATTGCCCCCTCAAGAGGCTTAGAAAGTCAAATTGGGAGATCGGTTTATATAGCGGCTGTATGAGTTCATGGACTGATTTAGATCATACATTGCACAGTTTTTTGAAGTCATACCAAAACGAGATGTGCAAAATTTCAGCCAAGTCAGATAATAAATGCGCCCTCTAGAAGCCCAAGAAGTCAAGACCCCAGATCGATTTATATGGCAGTTATAACAGCTTATGGACTGATTTAGATCATACTTGGCACAATTGTTGAGAGTCATAACAAAACACCTCGTGCAAAATTTCAGCCAAGTCGGAAAATAATTGCGCCCTCTAGAAGCCCAAGAAGTCCAATCGGGAGATCGGTTTCTATGGCAGTTATAACAGCTTATAGACTGATTTAGAGCATACTTTGCACATTTGTTGAGAGTCATAACAAAACACTTCATTCAAAATTTCAGATAAATCGGATAAGTATTGCGTCCTCTAGATGCTCAAAAAGTCTAGTCGGGCGATCGGTTTATATGGCAGCTATATCAGGTTACCAACTGATTTAGACCATACTTGGCAGAGATATTGGAAGTCATAACAAAACACCTCGTGCAAAATTTAGCCAAATCGGATAAGAATTACGCCCTCTAGAAGCTCAAGAAGTCAAGACCCAAAGTGGGTTTAAATGGCAGCTATATCAAAACATGGACCAATTTGGCCTATTTATAATCCCAAACTACCTACACTAATAAGAAGTATTTGTGCAAATTATCAAGCGCCTAGCTTTACTCCTTCGAAAGAAGGAGAGACGGACGGAGGGAGGAACTGGCGGACGGACATGGCTAGATCGACTTAAAATGTTATGACGATCATGAATATATATACATTATAGGGTCTTGGGCGAATATTTCGAGGCGTCGCAAACGGAATGATGAAACTAGTATACCCCATCCTATGGTGTAGGGTATAAAAATAAACCAAAAATGTACACAGAGGCTGCTATATAAATTTCTGGCCTCATAATGGAAATTTTTTATCATCGAAAATGGTTTTACAGTTTTTCAAAGTATCCTCCAGCATGATTTATACACTTTAGCATGGACTTAAACCAAACACTTTCTCCACTTCACTCCGATTGGGACCAGGTGTACCAAGTTGGAGTCGAGATAGATTACCCCGACGCCAGACAGAGCAAAAAACATAAAATTCTAATTTTTTTTAAGAATAAACAGGTAAAAACGTGCTAAGCTCTGCCGTGCCGAATTTTGGGAACCCACCAACATGGATTCTGCTAAAAATTTATGCAAAATAAATTTAGTCGAAGGGCAAAATTTTATTCTACATGCCAAACTTCTGTCAAACCAGGAAAAATTAAAGCTTATAGAAAAGGATGGTCGAGAGACCGGTTTATATACGAACTATGTCAGGTTATAGACTGATTTGGATCGCACATGGCACATGGTACATTTGTTGGAAGTCATAACAGAATGTCGCATGCAAATTTCAACCAAATCGGACAAAAATTGCGGCTTCCAGGGGTTCAAGAAGTCAAATCGGGAGATCGGTTTATTTAGGAGCTATATGAGGTTCTTGGCCGATATGGACCGTATCTAGCGCAGTTGTTGGAAGTCATATCAGAACACTACACGCAAAATTTCAACCAAAGCGGACAAAATTTGCGGCTTCCAGGGGCTCAAGAAGTTAAATCGGGATATCGGTTTTTATGGGAGCTACATCAGGTTATAGATCGATTTGAACCGTATTATATACAGTTGTTGGAAGTCGTAACGCTTCTAGGGGCTCAAGAAATCTAAATCTGAACCGATGTGGCCCACTTGCAATCTGCAACGACCCATTAAAAATCTGTGCAAAAATTTTAAGCGACTAGCTTTACGATTTCGGCAAATGGACGGACAGACAGATGGCCAGATCGACTCGGAACGTCGAAACGATCAATAATATATATACTTTATCGGGTCTTAGACGAATATTTCGAGGTGTTACAAACGGAAGGACTAGATTAGTTTACCCCCATTCTATGGTGGTGGGTATAAAAAATAAAATGTTGATATTTTTATAAAATTTTTGGTATTTTTATATCAATTTTGCTTTCGAGGGTTTTGGGTTTTTTTTTTTTTTTGGTTTAAATTGTTCCAGAAAGAAAGCCACCATTTCCGCCCATGACGCCGAACGCCGCGGTACGGCAGAACCGATTTTCTTGAAATTTTCGCATATTGTGTAGGTTTGTCTGAAGGAAACATGGGCTAAATAATTTTTCAGTATCGGAAGGGGGACGGACCCTCCCCCTTATGCCAAAAACACAACCCAAAATCAAAAGTGGACCGATCGGGACAATATAGGTATCAAATGAAAAGTATTGGAGAGTAGAATACGAATATGGTATTAAAATTTGAGTCTAAGTACTCATCGGGCCGCCCCAACTCCAAAATTCCCACAAAACTGACATATTGGGCGTTCATTTCAATATGGGGCTCAAATGAAAAGTATTCGGGAATAGATTTTGAAGTATAGGGGGTCACGCCAACCCTTAAACGTCATTAGACCATTATGGGTGTATGATACTTGGCTGAGCTGATTTTCTTAAAATTTTCATAGATTGTGGACGTTTCTCTTGAAGGAAACATAGGCTATATAATTTTTAAATACCGGGTGGAGGCGGACCCTCACTCTTACCCCAAAAACGGCACCCATATACGAAAGTGGTCCGATGAGCACATAAGGGTATTAAATGAAAGGTATTGGAGGCCAGAAAATGAATATGGTATTAAAATTTGGGTCCAAGTACCCAGCTGGTCCCCCAACCCCCCCACCCCAAAATACCTCTAAACTGATATATTCGAAGTTCATGTCAATATGGGACTCAAATGAAAAGTATTAGACAGTAGATTACAAAAATGGCATAAAACACTAGGTCCAAGTAATGGGAGGTCGCCCACTACCAAATACCCCCAAATTGGCATATTAGCCGACCATGGCATTTGGGAGTAGATTACGAATACAACATTAAAATTTGCGTTCAAGTGTAGGTGGCGCTTTTCCTCGTAAAGATACGTCAAATGGGTTATTTGACCCATTATGTCAATATTGGACTCAAATGAAAGGTATTTGAGAGTAGAAAATGAATTTGATCTCCAATTTTGGAGCCAAGTGTTTTGGGGGCTCAAATTAAAGTGATTTGGAAGTGCAACACGCATTTGATATCCATATTTGAGTCGAAATGTTTAAGGTGGCATCCCTCCCCTAATGAGAACATTACCCTAAGGAAGAACATTACCACCAGGAATCGAGAAGGGGCATCAATAACCTTTTTTTATAGCCGAGTCCGAACGGCGTTCCTCAGTGCGACACCTCTTTGGGGAAGTTTTTTTAAATGACCATGGATGGCATTGTACCTCGCAAATGTCGCCAACATTACGAGGGGATAAACTCCGCTTTGTCCGATGATTTTGCCAGGGTTCGAACGCGTTCTGCGTCATAGGCTGCAATGTCACAAATTCGATATCCGCATTCAGGGCGAAGTGTCCCCACCCTAAAAAGATATTAGAGAGTTTAAGAACGCGCAGTGTGAACCTGGAGCATCAACAAGCTCTTTCCATCGAGCTCTACCGTTGGTCAAAGCCTTGGCTTGATTGCACTACGTATGGATTGAATCCAACTCTTTTTTCGTACAGCGGATCCATGGGTTTTTCGGGCGTCCCCTCCCACCGCACTATTCTTGCGGGTTCCAGTCTAGGACACTTCTCGCGACATCATCGCGCGGTTGGCGTAGGATATGACCAACCAAGTTTATTTTCTTTTCCGCATTTCTACATCGACAGGAGAAGTGTTTGTTCTTACTTCCAATTCTTCATTTGGCTAGAAAATTCAAAGTATTTGTCGTAGACAGCGATTTATGAAAACTTGAACTGGAAGTTATAATAAAATAGGATGGTTAATATCTCCATGGTGGTGGGTATGCAAATTTAGGCACTGCCGAATCTACCACTTTTAACTTGTTTTAGTATTTTTACCTACAATAAAATCAATCTAGACCAAATGGCCCATTTTCAACAGCCAACGACCAACATCAATATGGAGTATCTGTGAAAAATTTAATGCAGATAGCCTCATTCATTCGAACGCTATCGTTTTCAGCTATCTGTTGAACGAATATGGCTAGATTGACTTAAAACATGCTCACGATTGAGAATGTAGAAATTGTTCGAGGTATTACAAACGAAATGGCGAGATTTGTATACCCCAATTCTATGGTTGGGGATTAAAAACATTGCATATTTAAATGCTTGGAGTCGAAGTAGGAGTCGAAAAAATTTCCTGAAGTCGGAGTCAAGTCAAAATTGCTCGACTCTGCAGCACTGGGTATAATGACCGTTTTTGCAACGTTTTTTTCGGAATCAGACTTTGTGTAAAGTTGTAAAAAAATTTCCCTAGTTATTTCCATTTTTTGTATCAAATTATTTTTTTTCTTTTTGTTTATAGTGACTTAAACAACGCATTTCATGGTCTTACGTCACAACGTTCAGAGTAAGTTTATGCTAGAAAACGTCAAACTTTCCAATGGAAATGTTAGATTGCACCTTAGTCGCCAGAAACTCGGAGGCCACCGTAGCGCAGAGGTTAGCATGTCCGACTACGGCGCTGAACGCCTGGGTTCGAATCCTGGCGAGACCATCAGAAATAAATTTTCAGCGGTGGTTTTTCCCTCCTAATGCTGGCAACATTTGTGAGGTACTCTGCCATGTAAAACTTCTCTCCAAAGAGGTGTCGTACTGCGGCACGCCGTTCGTACTCGGCTTTAAAAAGGAGGCCCCTTATCATTGAGCTTAAACTTGAGTCGGACTGCACTCATTGATATGTGAGAAGTTTGCCCCTGTTCCTTAGTGGAGTGTTCATGGGCAAAATTTGCAATTTTGGCCAGAAACTTATATAGCAGCTCTCGTATTGTATAGTATGAAAATAGAAAAAAAAAAGCAACAAATAAAGTCTTAACTCTAACATCCACATGGGGTTAATTAAACTTATATTTACCTCACATTTAACATATATACATATTTATAATTTCTTTGTCTTTGTATATCTTGTACATCTACATGTTATATATATTAAGTTAGTTGTTGATATTTATAAATGAATTTTTGTTAAATATTATTAATTTATTAAAAAAGAACATATGAATCGCCTATTTTTAAAATGTTACTATTAGTTTAGTTGTCAAGACTTAATGTTCATGTTTCGAAATGTTTTGTTGTCTAAGCTTAAGCTAGAGTTTAATGAATGTGGCCAAACCAACAAATAAACAAATGAGAACAAGAAAAAAAACACTTACACTTAAGACAAACAAATTTTTAAAAACAATAACAACAACAACAACCACAACCACAAAGAGAATTTATTTTTTAACAGTGTTCACACAAAGGTGGTTTATGGGATATTCAATATGGATGAAGTATGTAATAAAGGTAATATGAATTTTTTTTTCAAACTCACATTGATTTCTTTTTTTTTAATTTTACGTTCTTCAGTTTTTTTTTTTTTTGGAAAAAACTATGAAATTTCGCAAACCCTTATTTTTTTGCTTCGAACTTCATTTCAGTATACTCAACTCAACAAATTTTTGGGCATGAAAAATTTAAATTTTTGAAAATGGGGGAACACCTTTATTCATAATTTTCAAAAAATAAAACAAAATCTGAAATTTTAGGAAAAGTTGTTTATTTAATGATTCTGCTTCGCTTAATTTTTGTTTGGTTTTCTTTCTTTGTTTGTTTCCTATATCATTTGTATTGAATTTCTCATTCACCCCCATATACACATATTTACATACATATTTATGTAAATAGAGAACATAGCCATATTTTATGTCCTTTACAAAGCTTATTATTATGTCCAAGGAAATAATTGTTAAACAAAACAAAAATATAGAAATAAACAAAAAAAAACTAAACCAAAATGTAACTGCAAAGAGACCAAACAAATGAATTTTATTTTGAAAAAATATATTTTACAAAGTAGTTTTACATGAAGACAAATAGAGATGAAAATAACAAACAAACAAACGAAAACAACAACACGATCGAATAGTTAACATATACAAAAACATTCATGCAATATATACCATTTACATGCATGCATACATACATACATACACCCAACTCAGCTGACGTTTGCCACTACATGTTATGTTGGCTATGGTAATTTGTTCAGAGTAGAAATATTTCGAAATACATTCTAATGTACTGGTCATCACTGTCACTTGATTGGAAACGATAAAGACTTAACATTATATTTCGAAAGGCATTTTACAATCCACCAAAAAAACTGAAAAAGAAACGCATCAGTTTTCTTTATCTTTTTTATATGCTCTATCACTTACAAGATGTGCTTTGGCAATATATGTTGGATGTTCTGGGTTGCGTATGTGTAACATGGTTATGTGTATAACTCATACGCAATGGTGGCAAATATAGAACACATTCGTTTGCACTACAGATTTCAATGAATTCAATGAAATTCAAATGAATTTTTTTCAAAGAACTAAATTTCAATGAAATTTTCTCCAAAAAGACTAAATTGCAACAAAATTTTCTCTAAAACAAAATTTCTACAAAATTTTCTCTAAAACAAAATTTCTACAAAATTTTCTCTAAAACAAAATTTTAATCAAGTTTTCTCTAAAAACAAAATTTCTACAAAATAATCTCTAAAGACAAAATTGCATCGAAATTTTCTCTTAAATTTTAGTTTTTTCCCTTTCGAGACGAGCTCAATGATCGGAGATGGCAAATGGAAAAGGAAAGCCAAAGATAGCAACACACACCAACCACTATGGGACGCATTTCGTCTTTGGTTAGAAGACTTGCTAAAAAAATCCCAAAAAAATAAAATGTAAAATTTTACGTAATTTTGTTACAGTGTTTTTGACCTTGAAAATGACCCTGAATTTTTACGCCAAAAAAGATTTGGTTTTTGCGATGTTTTTCATAGAAAACCTAACATTATTCCTTCATCTAGCACCACTACGAAAAGAGTTTTTCCTCACGCATTCAACGGTGTCTGAAAAATTGTGAAGTTTGTCAAACTAAGGAAGTTACAGCAATTGCAAACTCACGTTGGTTTTTTCTCAATTTTTTGGATATTAATTTTGCGATTTTAAAGCAATACTCTAAAGTTTTCAAGGAAAAAGTATTGCTTCGTCCAGCAACATTACGGAAAGTGATTTTCTTCACGAATCCAACGTTTTCCTTAGAATTTTGAAATTCGCAAAACTAAAGATGTAACAGCAATTCCAAACGATTTTTTTTGCAATTTTTCAAATATAAATTATGCGATTTTGAGCTTGTTTTTTTAAGAAAAAACATAGGAGTTGCACTAGACCGAATTGATTGTCATAATTTTTAATACTGTATACTCAACTCGAAAAATTTTTTCGCATCAAAAATTAAATATTTTCATAAGGGGTTAGCCTTGCTAAAAAAAATTCCAAAAAAATAAAATGTGAAATTTTACGTAATTTTGTTTATTGTACGAATCGTTTTCGAATTTCGAACTGCGGAATGCTGGAAAATTATCGAAATTCGAAAAAATGAAGAAGTTACAGCGTTTTTGACCTTGAAAACGACCCTGAATTTTTACGCCAAAAAAGATTTGGTTTTTGTGAAGTTTTTCATAGAAAACTTTACATTAGTCCTTCATCTAGCACCACTACGAAAAGAGATTTTCCTCACGAATCCAACAGTATTTGCAAAATTGTGAAGTTTCCAAAACTAAGGGAGTTACAGCAATCGCAAACTCACGTTGGTCTTTTTGGTGAATTTTTTGGATATTAATTATGCGATTTTAAAGCAATACTCTAAAGTTTTCAAGGAAATAGGAAAGAGTATTATTTCGTCAAGCACCATTACGGAAAGGGATTTGCTTGACGAATCCTCAGAATTTTGAAATTCGCAAAACTAACGATGTAACAGCAATTTCAAACTAACATCGATTTTTTACCATTTTTCAAATATTAATCATGCGATTTTGAGCTTGCTTTTTGAAGAAAAAGCTTGGGAGTTGCACTTATCCGATTTTTTTGGCATAATCTTCGATACTGTATACTCCACTCGAAAAATTTTTTCGCATCAAAAATTGACAAAAAAATGCAAAAAAAAATAAAATGTGAAATTTTACGTAATTTTGTCTATTGTACGAATCGTTTTCGAATTTCGAACTGCGGAATGCTGAAAAATTATCGAAATTCGAAAAAATTAAGGAGTTACAGCGTTTTAGGCCTTGAAAACGACCTTGAATTTTTACTCCAAAAAAGATTTGGTTTTTGTGAAGTTTTTCATAGAAAACTTTACATTAGTCCTTCATCTAGCACCACTACGAAAAGAGATTTTCCTCACCAATCCAACGGTGTTTAAAAAATTGTTAAGTTTGCAATACTAAGGGAGTTACAGCAATCGCAAACTCACGTTGGTTTTTTTGAATTTTTTGGATATTAATAATGCTATTTTGAAGCAATACTCTAAAGTTTTCAAAGAAATAGGAAAGAGAATTGCTTCGTCCAGCACCATTACGGAAAGGGATTTTCATCACGAATCTAACGCTCTCCTCAGAATTTTGAAATTCGCAAACCTAAAGATGTAACGGCAATTTCAAACTAACATCGATTTTTTTTACCATTTTTCAAATATAAATTATGCGATTTTGAGCAGGTTTTTGAAGAAAAAACATAGGAGTTGCACTAAATGGATTTTTTTGCCATAATCTTCGATACTGTTTACTCAACTCGAAAAATTTTTTTGCATCAAAAATTGACAATTTTCAATTGCCAAAAAAAAACGCAAAAAAATAAAATGTGAAATTTTACGTAATTTTGTTTATTGTTCGAATCTCCTTCGAATTTCGAACTGCGGAATGCTGGAAATTTTTCGAAATTCGAAAAAAAAGAAGAAGTTACAGCGTTTTTGACCTTGAAAACGACCTTGAATTTTTACGCCAAAAAATATTTAGTTTTTCCGATGTTTTTCATAGAAAACTTTACATTAGTCCTTCGTAGCACCACTACGAAAAGAGATTTTCCTCACGAATCCAACGGTGTTTGCTAAATTGTGAAGTTTGCAAAACTAAGAAAGTTACAGCAATTGCAAAGTAACGTTGGTTTTGGTGAATTTTTTGGATATCAATTATGCGATTTTAAAGCAATACTCTAAAGTTTTCAAGGAAATAGGAAAGAGTATTATTGCGTCAAGCACCATTACGGAAAGGGATTTGCTTGACGAATCCTCAGAATTTTGAAATTCGCAAAACTAACGATGTTACAGCAATTTCAATTTCAAACTAGCATCGATTTTTTACCATTTTTCAAATATTAATCATGCGATTTTGAGCTTGTTTTTTGAAGAAAAAGCTTGGGAGTTGCACTTATCCGATTTTTTTGCCATAATCTTCAATACTGTATACTGAACTCGAAAAATTTTTTCGCATCAAAAATTGACAATTTTTATAAGGGGTTAGCCTTGCCAAAAAAATGCAAAAAAAAATAAAATGTGAAATTTTAAGTAATTTTGTTTATTGTTCGAATTGTTTTGGAATTTCGAACTGTGGAATGCTGAAAAATTATCGAAATTCGAAAAGATGAAGGAGTTACATCGTTTTGACCTTGAAAACGACCTTGAATTTTTACGCTAAAAAAGAGATTTGATTTTTGCGATGTTTTTCATAGAAAACTTTACATTAGTCCTTCATCTAGCACCACTACGAAAAGAGATTTTCCTCACGAATCCAACGGTGTTTGCGAAATTGTGAAGTTTGCAAAACTAAAGAAGTTGCAGTAATCGCAAACTCAGGTTGGTTTTTTTTAATTTTTTGGATAATAATTATGCTATTTTGAAGCAATACTCCAAAGCTTTCAAGGAAATAGGAAAGAGTATTGCTTCGTCCGGAATCATTACGGAAAGAGATTTTCTTCACGAATCCAACGGTGTTCTTAGAATATTGAAATTCGCAAAACTAAAGATGTAACTGCAATTTCAAACTAACATCGATTTTTTTACCATTTTTCAAATATAAATTATGCGATTTTGAGCATGTTTTTTGAAGAAAAAACATAGGAGTTGCACTAAACGGATTTTTTTGCCATAATCTTCGATACAGTATACTCAACTCGAAAAATTTTTTCGCATCAAAAATTGACAATTTTCATAAGGGGTTAGCCTTGCCAAAAAAAAACGCAAAAAAATAAAATGTGAAATTTTACGTAATTTTGTTTATTGTTCGAATCTCCTTCGAATTTCGAACTGCGGAATGCTGGAAAATTATCGAAATTCGAAAAAAAGAAGAAGTTACAGCGTTTTTGACATTGAAAACGACCTTGAATTTTTACGCCAAAAAATATTTAGTTTTTGCGATGTTTTTCATAGAAAACTTTACATTAGTCCTTCGTAGCACCACTACGAAAAAAGATTTTCCTCACGAATCCAACGGTGTTTGCAAAATTGTGAAGTTTGCAAAACTAAGAAAGTTACAGCAATTGCGAAGTCACGTTGGTTTTTTGAATGTTTTTTTTTTATTAATTATGCGATTTTAAAGCAATACTCTAAAGTTTTCAAGGCAATAGGACAGAGTGTTATTTCGTCCAGCACCATTACGGAATAGAATTTTCTTGACGAATTCAATGGTGTCCTCAGAATTTTGAAATTCGAAAAACTAAAGATGTAACAGCATTTTCAAACTCACAAAGATTTTTTTACATTTTTCGAATATTAATTATGCGATTTAGAGCTTGCTTTTTGAAGAAAAAACATAGGAGTTGGACTTTTTCCAATTTTTTGCCATAATCTTCAACACTGTACACTCAACTCGAAAAAATTTTTTCGCATAAAAAATTGAAAATTTTCATAAGGGGTTAACCTTGCAAAAAAAAGCAAAAAAAAAATAAAATGTTAAATTTTACGTAATTTTTTTATAGTTCGAATTGTTTTCGAATTTCGAACTGCGGAATGCTGAAAAATGATCCAAATGAAGGAGTTACAGCTTTTTAGACTCTGAAAACGACTTTGAAGTTTTTTATGTTAATAAATTATACGATTTTGAAGCAATACTCTAAGTTTTCAAAGAAATAGGAAAGAGAATTGCTTCGTCCAGCACCATTACGGAAAGGGATTTTCATCACGAATCTAACGCTCTCCTCAGAATTTTGAAATTCGCAAACCTAAAGATGTAACGGCAATTTCAAACTAACATCGATTTTTTTTACCATTTTTCAAATATAAATTATGCGATTTTGAGCAGGTTTTTGAAGAAAAAACATAGGAGTTGCACTAAATGGATTTTTTTGCCATAATCTTCGATACTGTTTACTCAACTCGAAAAATTTTTTTGCATCAAAAATTGACAATTTTCATAAGGGGTTAGCCTTGCCAAAAAAAAACGCAAAAAAATAAAATGTGAAATTTTACGTAATTTTGTTTATTGTTCGAATCTCCTTCGAATTTCGAACTGCGGAATGCTGGAAATTTTTCGAAATTCGAAAAAAAAGAAGAAGTTACAGCGTTTTTGACCTTGAAAACGACCTTGAATTTTTACGCCAAAAAATATTTAGTTTTTCCGATGTTTTTCATAGAAAACTTTACATTAGTCCTTCGTAGCACCACTACGAAAAGAGATTTTCCTCACGAATCCAACGGTGTTTGCTAAATTGTGAAGTTTGCAAAACTAAGAAAGTTACAGCAATTGCAAAGTAACGTTGGTTTTGGTGAATTTTTTGGATATCAATTATGCGATTTTAAAGCAATACTCTAAAGTTTTCAAGGAAATAGGAAAGAGTATTATTGCGTCAAGCACCATTACGGAAAGGGATTTGCTTGACGAATCCTCAGAATTTTGAAATTCGCAAAACTAACGATGTTACAGCAATTTCAATTTCAAACTAGCATCGATTTTTTACCATTTTTCAAATATTAATCATGCGATTTTGAGCTTGTTTTTTGAAGAAAAAGCTTGGGAGTTGCACTTATCCGATTTTTTTGCCATAATCTTCAATACTGTATACTGAACTCGAAAAATTTTTTCGCATCAAAAATTGACAATTTTTATAAGGGGTTAGCCTTGCCAAAAAAATGCAAAAAAAAATAAAATGTGAAATTTTAAGTAATTTTGTTTATTGTTCGAATTGTTTTGGAATTTCGAACTGTGGAATGCTGAAAAATTATCGAAATTCGAAAAGATGAAGGAGTTACATCGTTTTGACCTTGAAAACGACCTTGAATTTTTACGCTAAAAAAGAGATTTGATTTTTGCGATGTTTTTCATAGAAAACTTTACATTAGTCCTTCATCTAGCACCACTACGAAAAGAGATTTTCCTCACGAATCCAACGGTGTTTGCGAAATTGTGAAGTTTGCAAAACTAAAGAAGTTGCAGTAATCGCAAACTCAGGTTGGTTTTTTTTAATTTTTTGGATAATAATTATGCTATTTTGAAGCAATACTCCAAAGCTTTCAAGGAAATAGGAAAGAGTATTGCTTCGTCCGGAATCATTACGGAAAGAGATTTTCTTCACGAATCCAACGGTGTTCTTAGAATATTGAAATTCGCAAAACTAAAGATGTAACTGCAATTTCAAACTAACATCGATTTTTTTACCATTTTTCAAATATAAATTATGCGATTTTGAGCATGTTTTTTGAAGAAAAAACATAGGAGTTGCACTAAACGGATTTTTTTGCCATAATCTTCGATACAGTATACTCAACTCGAAAAATTTTTTCGCATCAAAAATTGACAATTTTCATAAGGGGTTAGCCTTGCCAAAAAAAAACGCAAAAAAATAAAATGTGAAATTTTACGTAATTTTGTTTATTGTTCGAATCTCCTTCGAATTTCGAACTGCGGAATGCTGGAAAATTATCGAAATTCGAAAAAAAGAAGAAGTTACAGCGTTTTTGACATTGAAAACGACCTTGAATTTTTACGCCAAAAAATATTTAGTTTTTGCGATGTTTTTCATAGAAAACTTTACATTAGTCCTTCGTAGCACCACTACGAAAAAAGATTTTCCTCACGAATCCAACGGTGTTTGCAAAATTGTGAAGTTTGCAAAACTAAGAAAGTTACAGCAATTGCGAAGTCACGTTGGTTTTTTGAATGTTTTTTTTTTATTAATTATGCGATTTTAAAGCAATACTCTAAAGTTTTCAAGGCAATAGGACAGAGTGTTATTTCGTCCAGCACCATTACGGAATAGAATTTTCTTGACGAATTCAATGGTGTCCTCAGAATTTTGAAATTCGAAAAACTAAAGATGTAACAGCATTTTCAAACTCACAAAGATTTTTTTACATTTTTCGAATATTAATTATGCGATTTAGAGCTTGCTTTTTGAAGAAAAAACATAGGAGTTGGACTTTTTCCAATTTTTTGCCATAATCTTCAACACTGTACACTCAACTCGAAAAAATTTTTTCGCATAAAAAATTGAAAATTTTCATAAGGGGTTAACCTTGCAAAATAAAAACCAAAAAAATAAAATGTTAAATTTTACGTAATTTTTTTATAGTTCGAATTGTTTTCGAATTTCAAACTGCGGAATGCTGAAAAATGATCCAAATTCGAAAAAATGAAGGAGTTACAGCTTTTTAGACTCTGAAAACGACTTTGAAGTTTTTTATGTTAATAAATTATACGATTTTGAAGCAATTCTCTAAGTTTTCAAAGAAATAGGAAAGAGTATTGCTTCGTCCGAAACCATTACGGAAAGAGATTTTCTTCACAAATCCAATGGTGTCCTCAGAATTTTGAAACTCGCAAAACTAAAGATGTAATAACAATTTCATATATATTCTAGATCGTCATGAAATTTCAAGTCGATCTAGCCATGTCTGTCCGTCCGTCCCTCCGTCTGTCGAATGCACGCTTACTTTCGAAGGAGTAAAGTTAGATGATTGACACTTTGCACAAATATGTCTTATTAATGTGGGTCAGTTGGGATTGTAATTGAGCCAAATCGGTCCATGTTTTGATATAGCTGCCATATAAACCGATCTGTGGTCTTGACTTCCTGAGCATCTAGAGAGCGCAATTCTTATCCGATTTGTCTGAAAATTTGCACGAAATGTTTTGTTATTACTTGCAACTACTGTGCTAAATATGGTTTAAATCGGTTCATAACCTGATATAGCCGCCATATAAACCGATCTGTGGTCTTGACTTCTTGAGCCTCTAGAGGGCGCAATTCTCATCCGATTTTGCTGAAATTTTGCACGAAATGTTTTGTTATGACTTGCAACTACTGTGCTAAGTATGGTCTAAATCAGTCCATAACCTTATATAGCTGCCATATAAACCGATCTGGGATCTTTACTTCTTAAGAACCTAGAGGCCGCAATTCTTATCCGATTTTGCTGAAAGTTTGTACAACGGTTTCTTCCCTGACCTTCAACATACATGCCCAATATGTTCTTAATCGATCCATAGCCTGATACAGCTCCCATATGAACCGATCTCCCGATTATGCTTCTTGAGCCCCTACAAGGCGCAATTCTTATCCCAATGGACTGAAATATTACCCAAGAACTACTACTATGTTCTTCAACATTCAATTCACTTATGGTCCTAATCGAACTATTACTTGATATACCTCCAATAGCATAACAATTCTTATCATTTATTCCCTCTTTGCCCAAAAAGAGATACCGCGCAAAGAACTCGACAAATGCGATCCATGGTGGAGGGTATATAAGATTCGGCCCGGCCGAACTTAGCACGCTCTTACTTGTTTTCACACATCTTCTCCGAACAAAATACCAGCCAATATGATACACATACAAAAATATTACCAAAATTAATTAAAATATATAGTGCACCCTTTTTCTGTTTCTATATAGATTATTAAAATAGGAAAAAATACTTTTCCGGCAATAATGACTAAAACCCTGATATGAACTCTTGTTTGCAGTACACATATAAAACAAAGCATGTTTACAAAGAAAAAATCACATATAAACTAAAAAATCTCTGATATAAAAAATATATAGTACATAAATTTTGAAAATATATGTTCAACCGAAAATACTTTATGAAATAATTTCTGTTTTAGGGATTAAATAAGAAAAAAAAATGGAATAAATATTATGGCTATAGTGCTTCATATGACCAAGTTCATTTTAATAAACAAATGTTATCGATAGTTGTTATTTAATTCCGATAAGAAACAACGTTATATTTAGTATTGGTGAAAACAAAATGTGTCACATGTACGCTTAACCATCAGTCATGGCTGAAACATCAAAATCATTTGATTTTTTTTTTTCGATGAGTGGCGTCTATCAATTACCTTTTACAAATAATGTGTAATCATTAATTGACAGATGTTGAGAAACACATTGTGTACCAAATAGAGTTATAAAATGATAAGTAAAGTTTGAAAAATGAAATAAAATCAAAGAAAATAAAAAATTGATGTACCGTTTTTGGCAAAAGCTGTAATCAACAACTACACACGTTGAGTACGATCATGATGTGCCGTCTAAAAAGACCATTAGAAGTCAACACTGAAAAGAACGAGTTATCGGATGTAATAGCACGGCATCGATAAC
This sequence comes from Stomoxys calcitrans, assembly GCF_963082655.1. Lineage (NCBI taxonomy): Eukaryota > Metazoa > Arthropoda > Insecta > Diptera > Muscidae > Stomoxys > Stomoxys calcitrans. Next base: position 128,177,008 of record NC_081556.1, read on the forward strand.
CATCCAAAGCTAATTTGCAATTATTATGGGGAGTTTACATGATACATCATGACTTCAAATTATTATGATATTTTAGATTTTTGAGGTCAATCGGTTAGCTTCTGTACAGAAATGTATTATCATTACTAGGCAAATGGTAAATATTACTAGGCAAATGGTGATTTATATGGGAGCTGTATTAGGATATAGACCGATTCAGACCATAATAAGCACTTATGTTGATGGTCACGAGAGGATCCGTCGTACAAAATTTCAGCCAAATCGAATAATAATTGCGACCTCTAGAGGCTGAAGAAGTCAAGATCCCAGATTGGTTTATATGGCAGCTATATCAGGTTATGAACCGATTTGAACCTTATTTGGCACAGTTGTTGGATATCATAACAAAACACGTCGTGCAAAATTTCATTCCAATCGGATAAGAATTGCGCACTCTATAGGCTCAAGAAGTATATCAGGTTATGGACCGATTTGAATCATACTTGACACAGTTGTTGGATATCATAACAAAATACTTTGTGCAAAATTTCATTCAAATCAGATTATAATAGCACCCTCTAGAGGCTCAAGAAGTCAAGATTCAAGATTGGTTTATATGGCAGCTATATCAGACTATGGACCGATTTGAACCACAGCTGTTGGAAGCCATAAACACGCCATCCAAAATTTCAGCCAAATCGGATAAGAATTGCGCCCTCTAGAGATTCAAAAAGTCAAGACCCCAGATCGGTTTATACAACAGCCTATCACATTATGGACAAATTTCAACCATACTAAGCACAGTTGTTGGAAGCCAAAACAAAACACCTCATGCAAAATTTCAGCCAAATCGGAAAAGAATAGCGCCATCTAGATTCTCAAGAATTCAAGACCCAAGATCGGTTTATATGGCAGCTATAGCAAAACATGGACCGATATAGCCCATTAACAATCCCAACGGAGCTGCTCTAATAAGAAGAATTTGTGCAGGATTTCGAGCAGCAAGTTTTACTCCTTCAAAAGTTGGCGTGCTTTCGACAGACAGACGGACGGAAATGGCTAGTTCGACATAAAATGTCATGATGATCTAGAATATATACTTTATTGGGCCCTAGACGAATATTTCGAGGAGTTACAAAAAGAATGACGAATTTTGTACACTCCCATCCTATGGTGGATATATAAAAATAACAGAGCATTGTATTCAAATTTTTTATAAAATTTTCATATCATACATTTTTCGATAAACAACATCAATAAATTCGATAAATTTGGATTATCAAAAATTTCAAAAAATTTTGGTAAACTTATTTGGAAAAATTTTAAAGGTAACACTTTTATTAATTCGAAAAAGAATAGTAAAGCATTGTATTCAAATTTTTTTTATAAAATTTTCATACCTTTCATTTTTCGATAAACATAATCAAAATTTTCGATAAATTTCGATTATTAAAATGGTGCCACATTTTCTATTTTTAAAAAAAGTTTGTAATTACTAAATAAACATTTTTCGATTAACCAAAACTATCGATTTAAATAAACAAAATTCAACAAGTTAAATTTATCGAAATTTTTAATCATTTATATTAATTTTATCTATCGATAACTTTTTTTATCAAAATGAACTTATGCCATTGAGGCTATATATATGGAAAAAACAAATATTGTCCAATACACGATAAATTAAATTTAGGTAACAAAACAAATATATATTTATATCACAAGACAAGGAAAATGGTGCAGCTTTAAACAATTATATTATAGGCAAATTGAATACTTATCGAGAATTCCATTTTGTACATATATACATATATCGATACAGAAAACAATTAAAAAAAACAATGCAACGTATTTATAAAAATAGACAAAATGTATTAGGGCCTAAGAAGATTAAAACGCTTTACTAAAAACCAGAATATCTTTAGAGTTCTATATAAGAAAAACAAAAATAAATAAAGTATAAAAATTTATTAAAATTAAATGAAAAAAAACATACACTACAGTTCATAGAACTTTTTTGTTGGCCACATATTTTCATATTAGAGGCCATTTAAAACATTAGAGTGCATTTAAATAAAACATGATGATAACAGAAAATGAAAAAAAAAATATTGCTACCTATTTTTATTCTAAAATTCTCACTAAATATAGTTAATTTATATAAAATCACTTAAAACAATATTAAAAAACTTTTTGCATATTTTTTTGTTATTAAAGTCCATTAAAAGAGAAAAAAATGTATATAAAAGAATATAAAAAATTTTACACATAAAACAACCGGATGAGAAACAAGATAAATCTCATGGCAACTAAGAACACAAGTTAAGCTTGGCCAGGCCAAACTTTTAATACCCATTAGTATAAATCCACATAAGTATAAAATCCCAATTATATGACACATGCAAGGTAGCTGACACAAAGTGTTACCAATTCAAAAGACCAATTTTTTTTTTTGTAAAATTATTTTTTATTGATTTAAGTGATAAAAATGTGTGGAAGTACTCTAAATGTCAGAATCCATTCGCTTTTGCTCAAAATTACCATCTTTTGCACCGACTATTGCTCTCTCTGGAGGCCACCGTGGCGCAGATGTTAGCATGTCCGCCTATGACGCCGAACGCATCATATCAAATCCAGGCGTGAACATCAGAAATTTTTTCGGCAGTGGTTACCCCCTTACTAATACGGGCTACATTTGTGAGGTATCCAGCCATGTTAAAACTTCTCTACCAAGTGGTGTCGCTATGCGACACGCCGTTCAGACTAGGCATAAAAAAATGAGTTCCATTATCATGGAGCTTAAATTTTATTCCGACTGCACTCATTGATATGAGAGAAGTATCCCCAGTTCCTTAATGGAATGTTGTAGTAGTGTTGCTCTGAATCTGCAAAAAAGAATCGAATTGCAAACTACGCAAAGTGATAAATTTCCGAACGTGTTTTCGGACGAGAAAAATTTCTCATTTGATACAAAATAAACCGTATTCTGCACGAGATTGGTCAGTTTTGATTTTTCAGTTTATATGAGCCCAATAAATTTATTCTAGAAATCGGTTTAACATATAGGCAGCTTATCATATTTGATTTGGATCGTATTTGGCAAGTATGCCGATGAGTCTAATGCTGTTCACATTGCGCACTTTAAAATTCGAAGACTAATCAAAAAATAAAACAAATTCCATAAAATTTAACATTTTATTTTATTGGCACTTTTTTAGCAAAGGGGTTAACCCCTTCAAAATTTCAAATTTTTGATGCGAACATTTTTTTTTAGTTTAGTATGTAACATTGAAGTTTATGACAAAAAATGAGGTTTGGCGCAACTCCTGTGTTGTTTTCTCTAAAAACAAGCTCGGAATCGCATAATTGATATTCAAAAAATGCATAACTGCAATCCATGTGAGTTCGAAATTGCTGTAACTTTCTTAGATTTCCGAACTTCAAAATTCTTAAAACCGTATAGGATTCGTGAACCAAAGCTCATTCCATAATGGAGCTAACTGAAGCCAATCTTTAAGGTTTGCTTTGAAAAATTCGTAAACATCTATTTATTTTGGGCCAAAAACTTTCAAGGTCATTCTTAAGTTCGAAAACGCTGTAGCTTCTTAATTTTTTCGAATTTCGAGAATTTAAAGGCATTCCGCAGTTTAACATTCGAAGACGAATCGTAAAATAAAACTAATTCCATTATATTTAACATTTTAATTTTTTGGCATTATTTAGCAAAGGGGTTACCCCCTTCAAAAATTTAAATTTTTGATGCGAAAAATTTTTTTGAGTTTAGTATGTAGCATTGAAGTTTTTGGCAAAAAATGAGGTTTGGCGCAACTCCTGTGTTGTTTTCTCTAAAAACAAGCTTGGAATCGCATAATTGATATTCAAAAAATGCACAACTGCAAGCGATGTGAGTTCGAAATTGCTGTAATTTCCTTAGATTTCCGAACTTCAAAACTCTGAAAACACTATTGAATTCGTAAAGTTAAGATCTTTTCATAACGGTGCTAGCTGAAGCCAATCTTTAAGGTTTGTTTTGAAAAATTCGTAAAAATCTATTTATTTTGGGCCAAATTTTTTTAAGGTCATTCTTAAGTTCAAAAAAGTTGTAACTCCTTAATTTTTTCGAATTTCGAAAGTTTAAAAGCATTCCGCACTTTAAAATTCGAAGACGAATCTTAAAATAAAACTAATTCCATAAAATTTAACATTTTAATTTTTTGGAATTTTTTTTGCAAAGGGGTTACCCCCTTCAAAATTTCAAATTTTTGATGCGAAAAATTTTTTTGAGTTTAGTATGTAGCATTGAAGTTTTTGGCAAAAAATGAGGTTTGGCGCAACTCCTGTGTTGTTTTCTCTAAAAACAAGCTTGGAATCGCATAATTGATATTCAAAAAATGCACAACTGCAAGCGATGTGAGTTCGAAATTGCTGTAACTTTCTTAGTTTTTCGAAATTTAACATTTTGAAAACGCTATTGTATTCGTGAAATAAAGCCGTTTCCATAATGGTGCTAGCTGAAGCCAATCTTTTAAGTTTGCTATGAAAAATTCGTAAAAATCTAGTTATTTTGGGCCAAATTTTTTCAAGGTCATTCTTAAGTTCGAAAACGCTGTAACTCCTTAATTTTTTCGAATTTCAAAAGTTTAAAAGCATTCCGCATTTTAAAATTCGAAGACGAATCGTAAAATAAAACTAATTCCATAAAATTTAACATTTTATTTTTTTGGCACTTTTTTAGCAAAGGGGTTACCCCCTTCAAAATTTCAAATTTTTGATGCGAAAAAATTTTTTGAGTTTAGTATGTAGCATTGAAGTTTATGGCAAAAAATGAGGTTTGGCGCAACTCCTGTGTTGTTTTCTCAAAAAACAAGCTCGGAATCGCATAACTGATATTAAAAAAATGCATAACTGCAATCTATATGAGTTCGAAATTGCTGTAACTTCCTTAGTTTTTCTAACTTCAAAATTCTTAAAACCATATAGGATTCGTGAAGCAAAGCTCTTTCCATAATGGTGCTGAATGAAGCCAATCTTTAAGGTTTCCTCTGAAAAATTCGTAAAAATCTATTTATTTTGGGCCAAAAATTTTCAAGGTCATTGCTAAGTTCGAAAAGCTGTAACTCCTTAATTTTTTCGAATTTCGAAAGTTTAAAAGCATTCCGCACTTTAAAATTCGAAGACGAATCATAAAATAAAACAAATTCCATAAAATTTAACATTTTATTTTTTTGGCACTTTTTTAGCAAAGGGGTTACCCCCTTCAAAATTTCAAATTTTTGATGCGAAAAATTTTTTTGAATTTAGTATGTAGCATTGAAGTTTATGGCAAAAAATGAGGTTTGGCGCAACTCCTGTGTTGTTTTCTCTAAAAACAAGCTCGGAATCGCATAATTAATATTCAAAAAATGCATAACTGCAATCCATGTGAGTTCGAAATTGCCGTAACTTTCTTAGATTTCTGAACTTCAAAATTCTGAGAACCGTATTGGATTCGTGAAGCAAAGCCCTTTCCATAATGGTGCTAGCTGAAGCCAATCTTTTAAGTTTGCTATGAAAAATTCGTAAAATCTATTTATTTTGGGCCAAATTTTTTCAAGGTCATTCTTAAGTTCGAAAACGCTGTAACTCCTTAATTTTTTCGAATTTCGAAAGTTTAAAAGCATTCCGCACTTTAAAATTCGAAGACGAATCATAAAATAAAACAAATTCCATAAAATTTAACATTTTATTTTTTTGGCACTTTTTTAGCAAAGGGGTTACCCCCTTCAAAATTTCAAGTTTTTGATGCGAAAAAATTTTTTGAGTTTAGTATGTAGCATTGAAGTTTATAGCAAAAAAATGAGGTTTGGTGCAACTCCTGCGTTGTTTTCTCCAAAAACAAGCTCAGAATCGCATAACTGATATTCAAAAAATGCATAACTGCAATCCATGTGAGTTCGAAATTGCTGTAATTTCCTTAGATTTCCGAACTTCAAAATTCTTAAAACCATATTGGATTCGTGAAGCAAAGCTCTTTTCATAATGGTGCTAACTGGAGGTAATCTTTAAGGGTTGCTACGAAAAATTTGCAAAAATCTATTTATTTTGGGCCAAATTTTTTCAAGGTCATTGTTAAGTTCGAAAACGCTGTAACTCCTTAATTTTTTCGAATTTCGAAAGTTTAAAAGCATTCCGCACTTTAAAATTCGAAGAGGAATCGTAAAATAAAACTAATTCAATAAAATTTAACATTTTAATTTTTTGGCATTTTTTAGCAAAGGGGTTACCCCCTTCAAAATTTCAAATTTTTGATGCGAAAAAATTTTTTGAATTTAGTATGTAGCATTGAAGTTTATGGCAAAAAATGAGGTTTGGCGCAACTCCTGTGTTGTTTTCTCTAAAAACAAGCTCGGAATCGCATAATTGATATTCATAAAATGCATAAAAGTCTATGTGAGTTCGAAATTGCTGTAACTTTCTTAGTTTTTCGATATTTTATAAAAGTTTAGTAAAGCTCTTTCCTTAATGGTGCTAGCTGAAGCCAATCTTTAAAGTTTTGCCATGAGAAATTCGTAAAAATCTATTTATTTTGGGCCAAAAATTTTCAAGGTCATTGTTAAGTTCGAAAAGGCTGTAACTCATTAATTTTTTCGAATTTCGAAAATTGTAAAGCATTCCGCACTTTAAAATTCGAAGACGAATCGTAAAATGAAACAAATACCATAAAATTTAACATTTTATTTTTTTGGCATTTTTTTAGCAAAGGGGTTACCCCCTTCAAAATTTCAAATTTTTGATGCGAAAATTTTTTTTGAGTTTAGTATGTAGCATTGAAGTTTATGACAAAAATGAGGTTTGGCGCAACTCCTGTGTTGTTTTCTCTAAAAACAAGCTCGGAATCGCATAATTGATATTCAAAAAATGCACAACTGCAAGCGATGTGAGTTCGAAATTGCTGTAACTTTCTTAGTTTTTCGAAATTTAACATTCTGAAAACGCTATTGTATTCGTGAAATAAAGCCCTTTCCATAATGGTGCTAGCTGAAGCCAATCTTTTAAGTTTGCTATGAAAAATTCGTAAAAATCTAGTTATTTTGGGCCAAATTTTTTCAAGGTCATTCTTAAGTTCGAAAACCCTGTAACTCCTTAATTTTTTCGAATTTCAAAAGTTTAAAAGCATTCCGCATTTTAAAATTCGAAGACGAATCGTAAAATAAAACTAATTCCATAAAATTTAACATTTTATTTTTTTGGCACTTTTTTAGCAAAGCGGTTACCCTCTTCAAAATTTCAAATTTTTGATGCGAAAAAATTTTTTGAGTTTAGTATGTAGCATTGAAGTTTATGGCAAAAAATGAGGTTTGGTGCAACTCCTGTGTTGTTTTCTCAAAAAACAAGCTCGGAATCGCATAACTGATATTAAAAAAATGCATAACTGCAATCTATATGAGTTCGAAATTGCTGTAACTTCCTTAGTTTTTCTAACTTCAAAATTCTTAAAACCATATAGGATTCGTGAAGCAAAGCTCTTTCCATAATGGTGCTGAATGAAGCCAATCTTTAAGGTTTCCTCTGAAAAATTCGTAAAAATCTATTTATTTTGGGCCAACAATTTTCAAGGTCATTGCTAAGTTCGAAAAGCTGTAACTCCTTAATTTTTTCGAATTTCGAAAGTTTAAAAGCATTCCGCACTTTAAAATTCGAAGACGAATCATAAAATAAAACAAATTCCATAAAATTTAACATTTTATTTTTTTGGCACTTTTTTAGCAAAGGGGTAACCCCCTTCAAAATTTCAAATTTTTGATGCGAAAAAATTTTTTGAGTTTAGTATGTAGCATTGAAGTTTATGGCAAAAAATGAGGTTTGGCGCAACTCCTGTGTTGTTTTCTCTAAAAACAAGCTCGGAATCGCATAATTGATATTCAAAAAATGCATAAAAGTCTATGTGAGTTCGAAATTGCTGTAACTTTCTTAGTTTTTCGATATTTTATAAAAGTTTAGTAAAGCTCTTTCCTTAATGGTGCTAGCTGAAGCCAATCTTTAAAGTTTTGCCATGAGAAATTCGTAAAAATCTATTTATTTTGGGCCAAAAATTTTCAAGGTCATTGTTAAGTTCGAAAAGGCTGTAACTCATTAATTTTTTCGAATTTCGAAAATTGTAAAGCATTCCGCACTTTAAAATTCGAAGACGAATCGTAAAATGAAACAAATACCATAAAATTTAACATTTTATTTTTTTGGCATTTTTTTAGCAAAGGGGTTACCCCCTTCAAAATTTCAAATTTTTGATGCGAAAATTTTTTTTGAGTTTAGTATGTAGCATTGAAGTTTATGACAAAAATGAGGTTTGGCGCAACTCCTGTGTTGTTTTCTCTAAAAACAAGCTCGGAATCGCATAATTGATATTCAAAAAATGCACAACTGCAAGCGATGTGAGTTCGAAATTGCTGTAACTTTCTTAGTTTTTCGAAATTTAACATTCTGAAAACGCTATTGTATTCGTGAAATAAAGCCCTTTCCATAATGGTGCTAGCTGAAGCCAATCTTTTAAGTTTGCTATGAAAAATTCGTAAAAATCTAGTTATTTTGGGCCAAATTTTTTCAAGGTCATTCTTAAGTTCGAAAACCCTGTAACTCCTTAATTTTTTCGAATTTCAAAAGTTTAAAAGCATTCCGCATTTTAAAATTCGAAGACGAATCGTAAAATAAAACTAATTCCATAAAATTTAACATTTTATTTTTTTGGCACTTTTTTAGCAAAGCGGTTACCCTCTTCAAAATTTCAAATTTTTGATGCGAAAAAATTTTTTGAGTTTAGTATGTAGCATTGAAGTTTATGGCAAAAAATGAGGTTTGGTGCAACTCCTGTGTTGTTTTCTCAAAAAACAAGCTCGGAATCGCATAACTGATATTAAAAAAATGCATAACTGCAATCTATATGAGTTCGAAATTGCTGTAACTTCCTTAGTTTTTCTAACTTCAAAATTCTTAAAACCATATAGGATTCGTGAAGCAAAGCTCTTTCCATAATGGTGCTGAATGAAGCCAATCTTTAAGGTTTCCTCTGAAAAATTCGTAAAAATCTATTTATTTTGGGCCAACAATTTTCAAGGTCATTGCTAAGTTCGAAAAGCTGTAACTCCTTAATTTTTTCGAATTTCGAAAGTTTAAAAGCATTCCGCACTTTAAAATTCGAAGACGAATCATAAAATAAAACAAATTCCATAAAATTTAACATTTTATTTTTTTGGCACTTTTTTAGCAAAGGGGTAACCCCCTTCAAAATTTCAAATTTTTGATGCGAAAAAATTTTTTGAGTTTAGTATGTAGCATTGAAGTTTATGGCAAAAAATGAGGTTTGGCGCAACTCCTGTGTTGTTTTCTCTAAAAACAAGCTCGGAATCGCATAATTGATATTCAAAAAATGCATAAAAGTCTATGTGAGTTCGAAATTGCTGTAACTTTCTTAGTTTTTCGATATTTTATAAAAGTTTAGTAAAGCTCTTTCCTTAATGGTGCTAGCTGAAGCCAATCTTTAAAGTTTTGCCATGAGAAATTCGTAAAAATCTATTTATTTTGGGCCAAAAATTTTCAAGGTCATTGTTAAGTTCGAAAAGGCTGTAACTCATTAATTTTTTCGAATTTCGAAAATTGTAAAGCATTCCGCACTTTAAAATTCGAAGACGAATCGTAAAATGAAACAAATACCATAAAATTTAACATTTTATTTTTTTGGCATTTTTTTAGCAAAGGGGTTACCCCCTTCAAAATTTCAAATTTTTGATGCGAAAAATTTTTTTGAGTTTAGTATGTAGCATTGAAGTTTATGACAAAAAATGAGGTTTGGCGCAACTCCTGTGTTGTTTTCTCTAAAAACAAGCTCGGAATCGCATAATTGATATTCAAAAAATGCACAACTGCAAGCGATGTGAGTTCGAAATTGCTGTAACTTTCTTAGTTTTTCGAAATTTAACATTCTGAAAACGCTATTGTATTCGTGAAATAAAGCCCTTTCCATAATGGTGCTAGCTGAAGCCAATCTTTTAAGTTTGCTATGAAAAATTTGCAAAAATCTATTTATTTTGGGCCAAATTTTTTCAAGGTCATTGTTAAGTTGGAAAACGCTGTAACTCCTTAATTTTTTCGAATTTCGAAAATTGTAAAGCATTCCGCACTTTAAAATTCGAAGATGAATCGTAAAATGAAACAAATACCATAAAATTTAACATTTTATTTTTTTGGCATTTTTTTAGCAAAGGGGTTACCCCCTTCAAAATTTCAAATTTTTGATGCGAAAATTTTTTTTGAGTTTAGTATGTAGCATTGAAGTTTATGACAAAAATGAGGTTTGGCGCAACTCCTGTGTTGTTTTCTCTAAAAACAAGCTCGGAATCGCATAATTGATATTCAAAAAATGCACAACTGCAAGCGATGTGAGTTCGAAATTGCTGTAACTTTCTTAGTTTTTCGAAATTTAACATTCTGAAAACGCTATTGTATTCGTGAAATAAAGCCCTTTCCATAATGGTGCTAGCTGAAGCCAATCTTTTAAGTTTGCTATGAAAAATTTGCAAAAATCTATTTATTTTGGGCCAAATTTTTTCAAGGTCATTGTTAAGTTCGAAAACGCTGTAACTCCTTAATTTTTTCGAATTTCGAAAATTGTAAAGCATTCCGCACTTTAAAATTCGAAGACGAATCGTAAAATGAAACAAATACCATAAAATTTAACATTTTATTTTTTTGGCATTTTTTTAGCAAAGGGGTTACCCCCTTCAAAATTTCAAATTTTTGATGCGAAAATTTTTTTTGAGTTTAGTATGTAGCATTGAAGTTTATGACAAAAATGAGGTTTGGCGCAACTCCTGTGTTGTTTTCTCTAAAAACAAGCTCGGAATCGCATAATTGATATTCAAAAAATGCACAACTGCAAGCGATGTGAGTTCGAAATTGCTGTAACTTTCTTAGTTTTTCGAAATTTAACATTCTGAAAACGCTATTGTATTCGTGAAATAAAGCCCTTTCCATAATGGTGCTAGCTGAAGCCAATCTTTTAAGTTTGCTATGAAAAATTCGTAAAAATCTAGTTATTTTGGGCCAAATTTTTTCAAGGTCATTCTTAAGTTCGAAAACGCTGTAACTCCTTAATTTTTTCGAATTTCGAAAGTTTAAAAGCATTCCGCACTTTAAAATTCGAAGACGAATCGTAAAATAAAACTAATTCAATAAAATTTAACATTTTAATTTTTTGGCATTTTTTTAGCAAAGGGGTTACCCCCTTCAAAATTTCAAGTTTTTGATGCGAAAAAATTTTTTGAGTTGAGTATGTAGCATTGAAGTTTATAGCAAAAAATGAGGTTTGGTGCAACTCCTGCGTTGTTTTCTCCAAAAACAAGCTCAGAATCGCATAACTGATATTCAAAAAATGGATAAAAGTCTATGTGAGTTCGAAATTGCTGTAACTTTCTTAGTTTTTCAATATTTAATATTCTGAATATTCTGATTCGTAAAGTAAAGCTCTTTCCATAATGCTAGCTGAAGCCAATCTTTAAAGTTTGCTACGAAAAATTCGTAAAAATCTATTTATTTTGGGCCAAATTTTTTCAAGGTCATTGCTAAGTTCGAAAACGCTGTAACTCATTAATTTTTTCGAATTTCGAAAGTTTAAAAGCATTCCGCAGTTTAAAATTCGAAGACAAATCGTAAAATAAAACTAATTCAATAAAATTTAACATTTTAATTTTTTGGCATTTTTTTAGCAAAGGGGTTACCCCCTTCAAAATTTCAAATTTTTGATGCGAAAATTTTTTTTGAGTTTAGTATGTAGCATTGAAGTTTATGACAAAAAATGAGGTTTGGCGCAACTCCTGTGTTGTTTTCTCTAAAAACAAGCTCGGAATCGCATAATTGATATTCAAAAAATGCACAACTGCAAGCGATGTGAGTTCGAAATTGCTGTAACTTTCTTAGTTTTTCGAAATTTAACATTCTGAAAACGCTATTGTATTCGTGAAATAAAGCCCTTTCCATAATGGTGCTAGCTGAAGCCAATCTTTTAAGTTTGCTATGAAAAATTCGTAAAAATCTAGTTATTTTGGGCCAAATTTTTTCAAGGTCATTCTTAAGTTCGAAAACGCTGTAACTCCTTAATTTTTTCGAATTTCAAAAGTTTAAAAGCATTCCGCATTTTAAAATTCGAAGACGAATCGTAAAATAAAACTAATTCCATAAAATTTAACATTTTATTTTTTTGGCACTTTTTTAGCAAAATTTCAAATTTTTGATGCGAAAAAATTTTTTGAGTTTAGTATGTAGCATTGAAGTTTATGGCAAAAAATGAGGTTTGGCGCAACTCCTGTGTTGTTTTCTCAAAAAACAAGCTCGGAATCGCATAACTGATATTAAAAAAAATGCATAACTGCAATCTATATGAGTTCGAAATTGCTGTAACTTCCTTAGTTTTTCTAACTTCAAAATTCTTAAAACCATATAGGATTCGTGAAGCAAAGCTCTTTCCATAATGGTGCTGAATGAAGCCAATCTTTAAGGTTTCCTCTGAAAAATTCGTAAAAATCTATTTATTTTGGGCCAAAAATTTTCAAGGTCATTGCTAAGTTCGAAAAGCTGTAACTCCTTAATTTTTTCGAATTTCGAAAGTTTAAAAGCATTCCGCACTTTAAAATTCGAAGACGAATCATAAAATAAAACAAATTCCATAAAATTTAACATTTTATTTTTTTGGCACTTTTTTAGCAAAGGGGTTACCCCCTTCAAAATTTCAAGTTTTTGATGCGAAAAAATTTTTTGAGTTGAGTATGTAGCATTGAAGTTTATAGCAAAAAATGAGGTTTGGTGCAACTCCTGCGTTGTTTTCTCCAAAAACAAGCTCAGAATCGCATAACTGATATTCAAAAAATGCATAACTGCAATCTATGTGAGTTCGAAATTGCTGTAATTTCCTTAGATTTCCGAACTTCAAAATTCTTAAAACCATATTGGATTCGTGAAGCAAAGCTCTTTTCATAATGGTGCTAAATGGAGGTAATCTTTAAGGTTTGCTACCAAAAATTTGCAAAAATCTATTTATTTTGGGCCAAATTTTTTCAAGGTCATTCTTAAGTTCGAAAACGCTGTAACTCCTTAATTTTTTCGAATTTCGAAAGTTTAAAAGCATTCCGCACTTTAAAATTCGAAGACGAATCGTAAAATAAAACTAATTCAATAAAATTTAACATTTTAATTTTTTGGCATTTTTTTAGCAAAGGGGTTACCCCCTTCAAAATTTCAAATTTTTGATGCGAAAAAATTTTTTGAATTTAGTATGTAGCATTGAAGTTTATGGCAAAAAATGAGGTTTGGCGCAACTCCTGTGTTGTTTTCTCTAAAACCAAGCTCGGAATCGCATAATTGATATTCATAAAATGCATAAAAGTCTATGTGAGTTCGAAATTGCTGTAACTTTCTTAGTTTTTCTATATTTTATAAAAGTTTAGTAAAGCTCTTTCCTTAATGGTGCTAGCTGAAGCCAATCTTTAAAGTTTTGCCATGAGAAATTCGTAAAAATCTATTTATTTTGGGCCAAAAATTTTCAAGGTCATTGTTAAGTTCGAAAAGGCTGTAACTCATTAATTTTTTCGAATTTCGAAAATTGTAAAGCATTCCGCACTTTAAAATTCGAAGACGAATCGTAAAATGAAACAAATACCATAAAATTTAACATTTTATTTTTTTGGCATTTTTTTAGCAAAGGGGTTACCCCCTTCAAAATTTCAAATTTTTGATGCGAAAATTTTTTTTGAGTTTAGTATGTAGCATTGAAGTTTATGACAAAAAATGAGGTTTGGCGCAACTCCTGTGTTGTTTTCTCTAAAAACAAGCTCGGAATCGCATAATTGATATTCAAAAAATGCACAACTGCAAGCGATGTGAGTTCGAAATTGCTGTAACTTTCTTAGTTTTTCGAAATTTAACATTCTGAAAACGCTATTGTATTCGTGAAGCAAAGCTCTTTCCATAATGGTGCTGAATGAAGCCAATCTTTATGGTTTCCTCTGAAAAATTCGTAAAAATCTATTTATTTTGGGCCAAAAATTTTCAAGGTCATTGCTAAGTTCGAAAAGCTGTAACTCCTTAATTTTTTCGAATTTCGAAAGTTTAAAAGCATTCCGCACTTTAAAATTCGAAGGCGAATCATAAAATAAAACAAATTCCATAAAATTTAACATTTTATTTTTTTGGCACTTTTTTAGCAAAGGGGTTACCCTCTTCAAAATTTCAAGTTTTTGATGCGAAAAAATTTTTTGAGTTGAGTATGTAGCATTGAAGTTTATAGCAAAAAATGAGGTTTGATGCAACTCCTGCGTTGTTTTCTCCAAAAACAAGCTCAGAATCGCATAACTGATATTCAAAAAATGCATAACTGCAATCCATGTGAGTTCGAAATTGCTGTAATTTCCTTAGATTTCCGAACTTCAAAATTCTTAAAACCATATTGGATTCGTGAAGCAAAGCTCTTTTCATAATGGTGCTAACTGGAGGTAATCTTTAAGGTTTGCTACGAAAAATTTGCAAAAATCTATTTATTTTGGGCCAAATTTTTTCAAGGTCATTGTTAAGTTCGAAAACGCTGTAACTCCTTAATTTTTTCGAATTTCGAAAGTTTAAAAGCATTCCGCACTTTAAAATTCGAAGAGGAATCGTAAAATAAAACTAATTCAATAAAATTTAACATATTAATTTTTTGGCATTTTTTAGCAAAGGGGTTACCCCCTTCAAAATTTCAAATTTTTGATGCGAAAAAATTTTTTGAATTTAGTATGTAGCATTGAAGTTTATGGCAAAAAATGAGGTTTGGCGCAACTCCTGTGTTGTTTTCTCTAAAAACAAGCTCGGAATCGCATAATTGATATTCAAAAAATGCATAAAAGTCTATGTGAGTTCGAAATTACTGTAACTTTCTTAGTTTTTCGATATTTAATATTCTGAATATTCTGATTCGTAAAGTAAAGCTCTTTCCATAATGGTGCTAGCTGAAGCCAATCTTTAAAGTTTGCTACGAAAAATTCGTAAAAATCTATTTATTTTGGGCCAAATTTTTTCAAGGTCATTGCTAAGTTCGAAAACGCTGTAACTCATTAATTTTTTCGAATTTCGAAAGTTTAAAAGCATTCCGCAGTTTAAAATTCGAAGACAAATCGTAAAATAAAACAAATTCCATGAAATTTAACATTTTAGTTTTTTGACATTTTTTTAGCAAAGGGGTTACCCCCTTCAAAATTTCAAATTTTTGATGCGAAAAATTTTTTTGAGTTTAGTATGTAGCATTGAAGTTTATGGCAAAAAATGAGGTTTGGCGCAACTCCTGTGTTTTTTTCTCAAAAAACAAGCTCGGAATCGCATAATTGATATCGAAAAAAAAGTGTATAAAGAATCTATGTGAGTTCGAAATGGCTGTAACTTCCTTAGATTTTCGAACTTCAAAACTCTGAAAACACTATTGAATTCGTAAAGTTAAGCTCTTTTCATAACGGTGCTAGCTGAAGCCAATCTTTAAGGTTTGTTTTGAAAAATTCGTAAAAATCTATTAATTTTGGGCCAAAAACTTTCAAGGTCATTGTTAAGTTCGAAAACGCTGTAACTCCTTAATTTTTTCGAATTTCGAAAGTTTAAAAACATTCCGCACTTTAAAATTCGAAGACGAATCGTAAAATAAAACTAATTCAATAAAATTTAACATTTTAATTTTTTGGCATTTTTTTAGCAAAGGGGTTACCCCCTTCAAAATTTCAAATTTTTGATGCGAAAAAATTTTTTGAGTTGAGTAAGTAGCATTGAAGTTTATAGCAAAAAATGAGGTTTGGCGCAACTTCTGTGTTGTTTTCTCGAAAACAAGCTCGGAATCGCATAACTGATATTCCAAAAATGCATAACTGCAATCTCTGTGAGTTCGAAATTGCTGTAACTTCCTTAGATTTTCGAACTTCAAAACTCTGAAAACTCTATTGAATTCGTAAAGTTAAGCTACGAAAAATTTGCAAAAATCTATTTATTTTGGGCCAAATTTTTTCAAGGTCATTGTTAAGTTCGAAAACCCTGTAACTCCTTAATTTTTTCGAATTTCGAAAGTTTAAAAGCATTCCGCAGTTTAAAATTCGTAGACGAATCGTAAAATAAAACTAATTCAATAAAATTTAACATTTTAATTTTTTGGCATTTTTTTAGCAAAGGGGTTACCCCCTTCAAAATTTCAAATTTTTGATGCGAAAAATTTTTTTTGAGTTTACTATGTAGCATTGAAATTTATGGCAAAAAATGAGGTTTGGCGGAACTCCTGTGTTGTTTTCTCTAAAAACAAGCTCGGAATCGCATAATTGATATTCAAAAAATGCATAACTGCAACCCATGTGAGTTCGAAATTGCTGTAACTTTCTTAGATTTCCGAACTTCAAAATTCTGAGAACCGTATTGGATTCGTGAAGCAAAGCTCTTTCCATAATGGTGCTAACTGAGGTTAAGGTTTGCTTTGAAAAATTCGTAAAAATCTATTTATTTTGGGCCAAATTTTTTTTGAGGTCATTGTTAAGTTCGAAAACGCTGTAACTCCTTAATTTTTGCGAACTTCAAAAGTTTAAAAGCATTCCGCATTTTAAAATTCGAAGACGAATCGTAAAATAAAACTAATTCCATGAAATTTAACATTTTAGTTTTTTGACATTTTTTTAGCAAAGGGGTTACCCCCTTCAAAATTTCAAATTTTTGATGCGAAAATTTTTTTTGAGTTTAGTATGTAGCATTGAAATTTATGGCAAAAAATGAGGTTTGGCGGAACTCCTGTGTTGTTTTCTCTAAAAACAAGCTCGGAATCGCATAATTGATATTCAAAAAATGCATAACTGCAACCCATGTGAGTTCGAAATTGCTGTAACTTCCTTAGATTTCCGAACTTCAAAATTCTTAAAACCGTATAGGATTCGTGAACCAAAGCTCATTCCATAATGGTGCTAACTGAAGCCAATCTTTAAGGTTTCCTCTGAAAAATTCGTAAAAATCTATTTATTTTGGGCCAAATTTTTTCAAGGTCATTCTTAAGTTCGAAAACGCTGTAACTCCTTAATTTTTTCGAATTTCAAAAGTTTAAAAGCATTCCGCATTTTAAAATTCGAAGACGAATCGTGAAATAAAACTAATTCCATAAAATTTAACATTTTATTTTTTTGGCACTTTTTTAGCAAAGGGGTTACCCTCTTCAAAATTTCAAATTTTTGATGCGAAAAAATTTTTTGAGTTTAGTATGTAGCATTGAAGTTTATGGCAAAAAATGAGGTTTGGCGCAACTCCTGTGTTGTTTTCTCAAAAAACAAGCTCGGAATCGCATAACTGATATTAAAAAAATGCATAACTGCAATCTATATGAGTTCGAAATTGCTGTAACTTCCTTAGTTTTTCTAACTTCAAAATTCTTAAAACCATATAGGATTCGTGAAGCAAAGCTCTTTCCATAATGGTGCTGAATGAAGCCAATCTTTAAGGTTTCCTCTGAAAAATTCGTAAAAATCTATTTATTTTGGGCCAAAAATTTTCAAGGTCATTGCTAAGTTCGAAAAGCTGTAACTCCTTAATTTTTTCGAATTTCGAAAGTTTAAAAGCACTCCGCACTTTAAAATTCGAAGACGAATCATAAAATAAAACAAATTCCATAAAATTTAACATTTTATTTTTTTGGCACTTTTTTAGCAAAGGGGTTACCCCCTTCAAAATTTCAAGTTTTTGATGCGAAAAAAATTTTTGAGTTGAGTATGTAGCATTGAAGTTTATAGCAAAAAATGAGGTTTGGTGCAACTCCTGCGTTGTTTTCTCCAAAAACAAGCTCAGAATCGCATAACTGATATTCAAAAAATGGATAAAAGTCTATGTGAGTTCGAAATTGCTGTAACTTTCTTAGATTTCCGAACTTCAAAATTCTGAGAACCGTATTGGATTCGTGAAGCAAAGCTCTTTCCATAATGGCGCTAACTGAAGGCAATCTTTAAGGTTTGCTTTGAAAAATTCGTAAAAATCTTTTTATTTTGGGCCAAATTTTGTCAAGGTCATTCTTAAGTTCGAAAACGCTGTAACTCCTTAAATTTTTCGAATTTCGAAAGTTTAAAGGCATTCCGCACTTTAAAATTCGAAGACGAATCGTAAAATAAAACTAATTCAATAAAATTTAACATATTAATTTTTTGGCATTTTTTTAGCAAAGGGGTTACCCCCTTCAAAATTTCAAATTTTTGATGCGAAAAATTTTTTTGAGTTTAGTATATAGCATTGAAGTTTATGGCAAAAAATGAGGTTTGGCGCAACTCCTGTGTTGTTTTATCTAAAAACAAGCTCGGAATCGCATAATTGATATTCAAAAAATGCATAAAAGTCTATGTGAGTTCGAAATTGCTGTAATTTCCTTAGATTTCCGAACTTCAAAATTCTTAAAACCGTATTGGATTCGTGAAGCAAAGCTCTTTCCATAATGGTGCTAACTGGAGGTAATCTTTAAGGTTTGCTACGAAAAATTTGCAAAAATCTGTTTATTTTGGGCCAAAAATGTTCAAGGTCATTCTTAAGTTCGAAAACGCTGTAGCTTCTTAATTTTTTCGAATTTCTAGAATTTAAAAGCATTCCGCAGTTTAAAATTCGAAGACGAATCGTAAAATAAAACTAATTCCATAAAATTTAACATTTTAATTTTTTGGCATTTTTTTAGCAAAGGGGTTACCCCCTTCAAAATTTCATATTTTTAATGCGAAAATTTTTTTTGAGTTTAGTATGTAGCATTGAAATTTATGGCAAAAAATGAGGTTTGGCGGAACTCCTGTGTTGTTTTCTCTAAAAACAAGCTCGGAATCGCATAATTGATATTCAAAAAATGCATAACTGCAATCCATGTGAGTTCGAAATTGCTGTAACTTTCTTAGATTTCCGAACTTCAAAATTCTGAGAACCGTATTGGATTCGTGAAGCAAAGCTCTTTCCATAATGGTGCTAACTGAAGCCAATCTTTAAGGTTTGCTTTGAAAAATTCGTAAAAATCTGTTTATTTTGGGCCAAATTTTGTCAAGGTCATTGTTAAGTTCGAAAAGGCTGTAACTCCTTAAATTTTTCGAATTTCGAAAGTTTAAAGGCATTCCGCACTTTAAAATTCGAAGACGAATCGTAAAATAAAACTAATTCAATAAAATTTAACATATTAATTTTTTGGCATTTTTTTAGCAAAGGGGTTACCCCCTTCAAAATTTCAAATTTTTGATGCGAAAAATTTTTTTGAGTTTAGTATGTAGCATTGAAGTTTATGGCAAAAAAATGAGGTTTGGCGCAACTCCTGTGTTGTTTTATCTAAAAACAAGCTCGGAATCGCATAATTGATATCGAAAAAATGTGCATAAAAATCTATGTGAGTTCGAAATTGCTGTAACTTCCTTTGATTTTCGAACTACAGAAATCTGTAAACACAATAGGTTCCAAGAGCTTAAGCCCTTTTATTCCTAGAGCTGACTTGCAAAAAAAGCCTTTTCTGAAATTAAACTGCATATGATTCCCCAGAGTAACATCTACCTTTTAAAAGCTCCTCGTTCTTACCCATTTTACTTCTAACAAGATTTGTTCCCACATTCCTTAAATGCTGCCGGCTAGCAACAAAATGACCTTGCTCCCATTTTCATTACCGCTGATTGAATTTTTATGACCCCACTATTTTCTGATATTCTCGACAGGTATCGAACCTAATCGTTAATTGGCTGACATGCTAATTTCTGCACCATGGTGGCTTTCAAACGACCAAATGTTCTCCCTATATTCTTAACCCACTCTTTTTGGCAGTTACCACATAATCTTATTAAAATGTACAGCTTGTGTCATTACCAATACAGTTATAACCCTCTTTAGGGGAGAAATTTTATATGCCATAAGACCACAAAATGTCGCCAGCATAATGAGAGGATAACAATCTGTGAAAAATTGTTTTGATGTTCAAACCTAGGCATTCACCGTCATTGGAGTTCTTGTTAACCTCTGCGTCTCGATGACCTCCAAATGGCCAAATGTTTTCTCCTTAGCTTACTCTCCTTCTTAGCTCACTCTCTTTGCCTGTTACCAGTTTAGCATGTAAAAATCTACAGGACCATATCGAGCATCATAGGCACTCAGTATTAAGCAAGAGTTTGATGATCTTAGACAGGAAACTGAATTGGAATTGTCACATTCAGGAGCGTACTGAGAAGGCTTACAGATGATGGGCACTATGTAGACGGGCCGTAGGCTCGAAATGTGGCCTGAATCCGAGGATGGTCCACTGGCTCTACAGGAGTGTGATTAGACCAATACTTACTTACGTCTCAGTAGTTTGGTGGACTGCTATGGAGAAAAAGTGCATTGACTTTCCTGTCACTGCACTGCCTGATGTCATCGTTTTTTGGCCCTTTGCGTAGTCTAGTTTTTCGACTTTTTAAAGTCGATAATGGTTTCATCGTCGGGTCCCTGTTCGTTAAGCTTTATTGGGTTTCCATTCCCCGTGCTGCCTGATGTTTCAATACTAGGATCTTTGCCTATCTTAGGCCTCCAAATCCTATGTAAATGGGCTTCTTGGGAGTAGGTGATGGTACCATGATCGGCTCCCTGTTCGTTGGGTTGCATTTAGATTCCTGTCGCTGCGCTGCCTAATGTTTCGTTATTAGAATCTTTACCTATCCCAGTATTCCGAATTTTTAAGTCGGTGATGGGTCGAGTTCCTGTTTGTTAGGCTGGGTTGGGTCTCTCGCCACTGCACTGCCTGATATTTTAGTATAAGGATCATTGCTTCCCCTAGTCTTTCCAATATTGAGAGATGACGTGATTGTCTCGTTGTCGGCCCCCTGTTTGTTGGGCGGTGTTGAGTCACCTGCCACTGTACGGCCTGATGTTGCAGAACGAAATTTTCTGCCTATCCTAGCCTTCCCAATTTTGAAAAACACAGCTTTGCTGCCGTAGTGCGCCATGCCTTTAGTCTTAGCCAAGACTTGATCAATGCCAACCACAAAGAGAGTTCCTTCCTCCTTCTCCTCCCTGTGAAAGACCTCCCACTTCTCTGCAACCAAACCTTCGTTTTGCTTGCCCAAGAGTATTTGAATAACTGTTCCTGTATCCGATGACATTGTAGAATTTTTTCTTTTTATTTCATTTTACTTTAAAAATATATTTAAAAAAATAAATTGAATTTATGGATTAAACAAATTTATAAAAAAAAACATACCTAAAATAATAATATATAAATATTTAATCTTAATTTGCTGAAAACAAAAACGGAAAACAAAAATGATCAAAAAAATATTAATTGCGTTATGACTTTAAATTTTTTAAAAAACCCTTTTTGTTTTATTGTTATTTTCTTCCAAAACTCTTAAGATATTATTTTATGAATTAAAAATTAGAAGCATTTATAAATTCACTATTAAATCATTATAAATAGAAAAAAAAAACCAAAAAAAAGTAAATCTAGAAAAAATTACTTTGGCTTTAGAAATAATATAATTTTTATAAAAACAAAACAAAAAATAAAATCTATAACGACAAATTTGTATAATGCATATTTCATGGCCAGCCACGAAATTCCTAAATGAGTGCAGCCATGAAGTAGTAAAACCACAGTAGGAGTTAACACTAATTATAATTAAACACTTAAGTAAAACAAAAATAAACCAAAAACCAAGGCAAAATAAAAAACATACTACAAACAACTTAGCCAAGTAGTAAAAAACCAAACACAAAACTGCTTTAGATATTAAACTTAAATTAAACTTACAGCAAAAACAAAAAAAAAATCTACTTCTTACTCTTCTTATCTGTAGTCCACAAGAGATTTATATATAGCAAGTTATATTAACATATTACCAACTAATTAGCAAACAAACAAAAAATTGTAATCATATCCTAAACCAATTTGCAAAAAAAAAAACAAAAACTTGTGACAAAACTAAAAACACTTTAGCGCTAAACTATTAGAAAAATATAAATAAAATGTACATACATGCAAAGTTGTTGTTTTATTTCTTAATCAAAAAGAACGAAAAAAAGGTAGGCTTAAAGTTTTTTTTTTGGGTACGAATCTTAGACTCATACATGGGGATAGCTTATGCCCAGTTCTCCGTCCGTAGGTTGAAAGCCATAAGTGATACTCGTAGGCAAAATGTCTGTGCAATCGAAAAAGGCAAAGCCACATCTAAATATCGATTTGTATGGGATAAGCAAGTCCCCCTATAACGCCGCACGCCGAGGTTCAAATCCCAGCGAGAGCATCAACGGTAGTTTTCTCCTCACTCATGCTGGCGACATTTGTGAGGTATTGGGTTGCCCAAAAAGTAATTGCGGATTTTTCATATAGTCGGCATTGAAAAATTTTTTCACAACTTGTGACTCTGTAATTGCATTCTTTCTTCTGTCAGTTATCAGCTGGTACTTTTAGCTTGCTTTAAAAAAAAAGTGTAAAAAAGTATATTTGATTAAAGTTCATTCTAAGTTTTATTAAAAATGCATTTACTTTCTTTTAAAAAATCCGCAATTACTTTTTAGGCAACCCAATATATAGATATACAAATTTTGCCCATGAACATTCCACCAGGGAACAGGGGCAAACTTCTCACATATCAATGAGTGCAGTCCGATTCAAGTTTAAGCTCAATGATAAGGGGCCTCCTTTTTATAGCCGAGTCCGAACGGCGTGCCGCTGTGCGACACCTCTTTGGAGAGAAGTTTTTCATGGCATAGTACCTCACAAATGTTGCCAGCATTAGGAGGGGAAAACCACCGCTGAAAATTGTGTTTCTCATGGTCTCGCCAGGATTCGAACCCAGGCGTTCAGCGTCATAGGCGGACATGCTAACCTCTGCGCTACGATGGCCTCCTGACGTATATAATCAACCATGCAAAACTTTGTGTTCTACTCATGCATTCAAGAACTCGAATCAGATGATAGGTTTAGGCAAGCTATGGTTGCCCAAAAAGTAATTGCGGATTTTTAAAAAGAAAGTAAATGCATTTTTAATAAAACTTAGAATGAACTTTAATCAAATATATAATTGCCATTTTGTTCGATAACCTTTTGCCATCTTCCTGGCAAATTTAGTATTCCACGCTCATAGAACTTCTGGCCTTTATCTGCAAAAAACTGAACCAAGCCTCATCATTGCCGAGAGTTTTACCATTTAAGGAGTTCCGCAAAGGTCGATATAAATGGTAGTCTGATGGTGCAAGGTCAGGGCTATATGGTGGATGCATCAAAAGTTCCCAGCCAAGCTCACTCAGTTTTTGGCGAGTGACCAAAGATGTGTGCGGTCTAGCGTTGTCCTGGTGGAATGTGACACCTTTACGATTGACCAATTCTGGTCGCTTCTCCTTGATGGCTGTATTCAATTTGTCCAATTGTCGACAGTAAACATCCGAATTAATCGTTTGGTTCCTTGGAAGCAACTCAAAATATACCACACCCTTCCAATCCCACCAAACAGACAGCATAACCTTCTTTTGGTGGATATCAGCCTTTGAAGTGGTTTGAGCTGGTTCCCCATGCTTGGACCATGATCGTTTTCGACTAACGTTGTTGTAAACAATCCATTTTTCATCTCCAGTTATGATTCGTTTTAAAAACGGATCGAATTCATTGCGTTTAAGGTGCATAGCACAAGCGTTGATTCGGTTTGTTAAATGAATTTCTTTCAATACATGTGGTACCCAAATATCAAGCTTTTTCATTATGTGATAATGAACAGTTGATTTTGGTATATTTAACTTCTCTCCTTTCGCACGCTCAGTTACATGACGATCCAATTCGATTAATGCTTTGATTTGGTCATCATCAACTTCATTTGGCCGACCTGAACGTGGCTCATCTTTAAGTGAAAAATCTCCAGAACGGAATTTGCGAAACCAATTTTGACACTGTCTTCCTTTAAAGGCTTTATCACCATACATATCTCGTAACTTTTTAGCAACCTGCTCCGCGTTTTTTCCTTTACGGAAATAATAAAGTAAAATATGACGAAAATGCTCCTTTGTGGGCTCCACATTAAAATTGACGCCAAACAAACAAATGTAAACAAAATTTCGCGCACTTTTTTTCTAAAGCAAGCTAAAAGAAACAGCTGATAACTGACAGAAGAAAGAATGCAATTACAGAGTCACAAGCCGATGAAAAAATTTGTCAACGCCGACTATATGAAAAATCCGCAATTACTTTTTGGGCAACCCATATTTGTATATGATACCAGCTGACCCGGGCCCGCTACGCTGCGCCTTCTTTTACTTTATATGGAACAAAAGTTTCTTTGGAGAGGTGGTCCCCCAGATACTTGGCCCTGAAAAAATATCAGCATCTTGCTCTTCTCTCAAATATCATTTATTTAAACCCCATATTGCCATTAGCTTAAGGGGAGTTTACACGATGAGGCGTCACCCAAACACATGGCCCCAAAATAGGTTATCAAATTCTTTTTCTAATCTCAAATACCTTTCATTTGAGCCACATATTGGCATGGTCGGAAAGGGGTGATGTCCTAATTACATGGTCCCACATTTGGATATCAAATTCGTATTCTACTCCCAAATACCTTTATATGAGCCCCATATTGCGATGGTCAGTAAAAAATTGCTGTTTGTGAGGTATTTTGGGGAAGGGGTAGACCCCCAGAAAATTGGTCCCGAAAGTGGGTATCAAATGTTGCTCTACCCCCAATACCTTTCATTTAAACTCCAAATTGACATGGTCGGTAAATATGCCCGATTTAGGAGTGTTTTAGGGATTGGGGTGGTCCCCCAAATTCTAAGCCCTGAAAATATATCAGCAACGTGCTCTATTCTCAAATATCTATATATCATTTATTTGAACCCCATATTGCCGTTGGCCTCAAAATTGGATATCAAATTCGTTTTCTAATCTCATTTAAATTCCTTATTGCAAAAGTCAGCAAATATATCCGGTTTGGGGTGTTGGCCCTAACAACTATAAATATTTAGTTTCACTCTCTTTAAAACCCAAATTGTCATGGTGAGCAAATACGTCCTATTTGGGGGTTGTTATGGTGGTGGAACGTCCGCTAAACAGTTGGTCCCTAATGTTGATATCAGATAAGTGGTCTACTCCCACATAACTTTCATTTGAGCCCCATATTTCCATAGTAGGCAAACATGATCGGCTTGGGGGGTGTTTTGGGGGATGGGCGACCACTCAGTGAGTTGGCCTTAAAAATATATATAGTATTAGTGTTCTACTCTAAAAGACCTCTTATTTGAGCCTCATATAGCAATAGTCAGAAAATACTTACTATTTGAGTGGTGGGGATGGCGTGGCCCCATAGACACTTTTCCCGAATATTGATATCAAATTCGTGCTTTACTCCCAAAGACCTTTCATTTGAGCCCCATATTGTTATGGTCGTAAATTTGTCCTCTTTGGGGCATGTTTTTGAGAAGGGGCGCCCCCCCCCCCCAAACACTTGGTCCCACATTTGGATATCAGATTCGTATTCTACATTCAAATACCTTTTATTTAAGCCCCATATTCCCATGGTCAGTAAGTATGTCCTGTTTGGGGGGTGTTTTGGGAAAGGGGTGGACCCCCAGAAACGTGGTCCCACATTTGTATTTTGGGGGTTGGGGTGGTTCCCCTAGCATTTGGTCCGACAATTTAATATAAGATACGTTTTCTTATCCTAAATACCTTTCATTTGAGTCCCATATTGTTGTGATTGGTCTAAATATATGTTTGGTAGGTTTTAGGATGGGGCGCCCACCCTAGGTACCCCATCCGAAATTTGGATACCAAATTTTTGTTTGTAGGTTATTATAAGAGAGCACACAAAATTTCGCTTAAATCGCACCATCCATCTCCGAGATCTGGCTATAGATGTTGTGGGAAATACACACACGAACTATTACACATAACTGTCCCGGCATGGAATAACTATGAACACAGGCTGGAATTTTGAACTCCGATATATGTGGTGGTAATATGGAGTTATCACGAAAAAATATACCCGAAAGATGTCATTTTTACTAGCGACACCTGGCATCCAAAAGGCGTAATTAAATACACTATCTTTAAGTATTGTTTCTTTGATTGCACGGCCTTGACATCTGTTGTCAAACTAAAGAACTACAATGGTGGTTGCATAAAATAACAAAATTCTAGCAGAAAGTTCATGTCTTTGATAAACTAGTACTAGAATTACATGTCTTTGCAACATTTCAAGTAAGTGCTTGTCTTTGATAAAAAGTACCATTTTATGTACTAAAAGTTTATTAACTACAATAATAAAATAATGGTTTGGTTTTAAGATTAAACAATCATATATTCTAAAAAAAAATTTAATTTGTATTATTTTTGGGGGTTTTTTAATCTATAATTAAAGAAAAACATCAACAAAAAAAACAAAAGTATTACATATCAAAATTACAAAATTAATTAAACAAAATAGACAACAAGGAAAAACAAATTCTTGGTGTTTCCCTCTTGAAAAAAATAGTCCATTGCGAGTTTTCAAATTTCTTCTTAATTTTTTTAACTTCCTGCTCACACTGAACCACTTTTTCTCGGGCATCAGAAAGTTCCATCAACATTTTTTTCTGGCTCTCTTGCAGTTTGTAATTTTCAAACCATAATTTCAAATTGGCTTGCCTTAATTTGTGGATTTCTTCCAAGAAATTATTTTTACTAACACTCATTTCCTTTCGTTTGGCTTCACTTATTATTATTTCCATTTCCTTTCTTTTCTTAATTTTCTTCCAATTACCTCTTCCTTCGGCTTCCACACAGGAATGAATGAAATCGTTCGGAAGCTCCCCCTTTTATAGACTTTTTGTTTGTTATTTTTGTTGCCTTGGTAGCATCATTTGACAGGAAAAACTGAAAGATTGGTAGCTTTGTTCCGAATGTGTATTAAAATTAAGAAATATTAGGTCTGTAATGGGAAATTCAGCTAAAAATCAGAAAAATTTCCGGTCCGGGTACCAAGATATAGGCCGACAAAAATATTTTTGATGTATTTTGTGAAAAATTCTTAATTGGGTCCCTCCGTTCAGCTCTGGAAGGCTCTTGTACAAGTCCATTGTTGAACTATATATATTGCGGGCGCTAGTTAGAAGTTGAGAGATGTTAGTAACATATGCGTCATAGTTTGCGCCAAATTTTATTTTGGAATTGAAATTTGGACGATATATCAAAAAAAATTTAGTTTGTTGCATTAGTTGGAGCCTAGACGTTGGATCTTCAAGAAAGTTTGCATGTATCTAGATATAGTGTAAACCTATAGGTGTGTGTAATCTCAAGACCCTAAGTGGTCCATGCCTCGAGATAGGGGAAAATTCGACTTAAAATCAGAAACATTTTCTATGTTTAATTTGTTGGAGAATATACGTCGAAACTTCATGACATTTTGCATGTATATAGATATAGTGATAGCCTATCCGTGGGTGTAATCTTAAGACCCTAGGTGGTCAAAGTTCCGAGATCTAGGAAAATTCGACCAATTAACTTTTTTGCATTTTTTTAAAATTTTCACGATCTTGATAAAATTTTGCATGTAAATGGAGGAAGTTCTTACCTATCCGTCGGTGCAAGTCTTAAGACCCTAGGTGGTCCGGGTCGCGATATATAGGCCGATTTATATTTTTGACGAATTTTACGAAAAGTTCTTAATCGACTCTTGGAAGGCTCATTTGCAAGCCTTTTGTCGAACTCTATTTGGTGGGCGATAGTTAGCAGTTGACAGATGTGTCAAAGTTCGCGCCAAGTTTGATTTTGGATGGTTTAGGCAGGAACACTCGACGAAAACTTAGAAAAAATTTGTTTGAACTCAGGCATTCAGCGTCAAAAGCACACATGTTAACTTCTGTGCTATGCTGCCCTGTGCTCATTAGAGAGAAACTAACCACCAAACATGATGGTGAGTACATGAATCCACGATTGCTATAAATAAGTATTGTATATCTTTGCTACATTTCAAATAAAAGGTACATGTCTTTGCTACAGTACTTTTTGTTTGGATGTAGCAAAGACATACACCTTCTTACTAAAATATAACTGGAAAAGTAGTGTTTACGCTAACATCTGGCATCCAAAAGGCACAATAGAATTTACGTATTTTTTTGACCAACGACACCTGCGAACCACTACTAACTAAAATATATATTTCATCTTTAGGAGTTTGACGGAAATCGTTTCTACGAGCAATGTGGTTATAACAACAATATTACTGTATAAGTACACATGAACTTAATTGCTATAAGCCCATAGTCTTGAATATACTGACCATAAGCGTTAGTTTGCCCTCCACTGGTTTAGTGATTCGGATCAATACGATTAAGCTTGGCTGTTTCCTTGAGAGGCGTCGGGTCTCCAAGAATGTAGCCCTGAACCTCTTGCCCTTGATCATGATGATCCAAACTTACATAGCTGGGCTTCTTTGTCCGCTTCCCAAGTGCTGCCGCAAAAGATTTTAGGTCCTTGTCCAAACTCCTTACTTTTATACAAATTACAGTAGCATGTGAGTAGGAATTATGTTATTGAGGGAAGGAGCGTTCGGTTCTAATATGCTTGATATGCCTTCACAATTCTTTTGTTCACACAAATTAACAATTGTTTCTATTCGTTTCGTTTCGTATAGGTTCTAGCTGTTGTTGTTGTCGCAGTATGTAACACACGGAGGCGACAGTCTTTGCCGATGAAAGACTCCATCGGGTCAATTCGGTACCTACAACCGACTGCCATGGGATTGTATATGTTCTAGTACTTTGCATATGTTATTTAATGTTCCAAAACCTCTGACGGAAATCAAACTCATTGCCACCTTTGTCAACCGCCAATATGGTTCTTCAGAACTAACACACAAATTGAATTAGAAGAGTCTTTTAGAAACTCGCGAGCAAATCCCTAAAATTATTCCAAGCATACACTCTCTAAATATATAACATTCCATAACGATTATCCAGATTCAGTTGCAAATATGGTCCCATAACACTAACGAATGTCAATAAACGATTTTTACTTAGCGGTGTTTGTGCCAAAATTTCCGCTGTTCGACAAGGATGTAAACACATATAGGGCTTAAACAGTATAGGATGTTCCATTTGTGTTAAAATGCCTAGCATATCCTCCCGTGAATACTGAGAGTTTCTGTTGGAATGGAAAATTTGCCAAGCATCGTCGAGTTTTATCATTTTTCCATCTGTAAGAAAAGGTTTCATGTTTTGTTATGTTGATTTATTAATATGTCTTTTAACTTACCGCTATAATGTGCCTGAAAATACATGATTGGCACTTGATAGGATACTGAATAGACAATGTGATATTCAATTTGTAACAAGTCATTGGTTGTGGAAACTGAAATCTTTTGTTGGTATTTCAAATAAGACTGGCCAATGTTTGAATTCTGAAAATTATAAAGGATGTTAGAGCAAAACAGAAGAAATTGATTAAAACAACAACAACTACCTTTTCTTCCCAACTCCAGGTGTCATCAAGTTTTTCGGACAACAAGATGAATTCTTTGGATTCTTTACAGAACTCAGGCCAAGTTAGAAGGGTTTCGCAAGCTGCCATTGTAGCCTGTTGAATAATTGTTTACTTCAAGCTATCACAACTCCAGGTCAACTGGTAACTCGATGAAACAGGACAACATAAAATTATTAGCAAAGAAATCAAATTTTATAAACAAAACGTGAAGCCAATCAGCTGATTGAGTAGTAGTAGTGTTGCCAGTAAGACAAAGGCGGGCAAAAGTGTAGTTTACGGGGTAAATGGCTAAAATTTTGCGTTGTTCTTTCTATAGTCTATGCGTTCAAGATTAGTAATTTTTGGCTGGCATTTACCACTGGGTTAACTGCCAAACCAATGGTTGTCCAACTTATTAATTAGTTGACAAGAGTGGGCGATTTTTATATATTAATAAAAAAAATTTAAAAAAAAATTGCGCGGGGTATGCGAAAGATTATATTTTTTTATCATTTTATATTAATAAGAAATTTTCTGTATCAAATATGAAAATTCAATGCTGGCAAGATTTTGCAAAAAATTAATATATTGACAAAATCCTGTATGAAATTAAAATGTTTGCAAAATTTTTAAACACAAATGAAATTTGACTTAAAACTATTTAAAATTTTATTTCATTACATATTTTCAACGAACACATAACACAAAGCCATATAAACGACGATTTTTTAGCTATTATCTTTTTGGCAACACTGGTTTAAACAGCTCACTCACGTTTCGTGTTTTGTTCTACTGTCGAACATCTTCAGTTTGATCCATAACATAATTACCAGGTACTGTACCGTTAACAGTTGAATACAATTTTTCTCAAGAAGTGCACTATGTGTCAACGAGTTTTGGTTGTGTGTGTATTATAGTTAAGAACTATATCCCACACAAACAACGAAAAATGGCGCCAACTAGTAGCATACTCAAAATCAGAGTTGCACTAGTCACTGATTTTGACAACTAGTGCACTCAATATTTTGTTGTTGGGCAACTGCTACTACCTGTAAATTAATATATCTTGGTTTGATCTATGATTTACATAAAATAAACTTAAACGAAAATAGCAACTAAAAAATTTACATTCCTATGCAATCACTATTCAAAAAAATCATATTTATTGAAACAAACTAAAGCAAGTAAAAACGTGCTAAGTTCGGCCGTGCCGAATCTTATATACCCTCCACCATGGTTTGCATCTGTCAAGTTCTTTGAATGACTTTTTCAAATAGATAAACATCAGTCATAGAAAGACAACCTCCAAAATTTCAGGCAAATAGAGTAATAATTACGCCCTCTAGCGGCTCAAAAAGTCAAACTGGGAGATCGGTTTATATGGCAGCTATATTAGAATATATGCCGATTTAGGCCATACTTGGAACAGTGGTTGGAAATCATACCAAAGCGACATATGCAAAATTTCAATCATATTGGATAAGAATTGCGCCCTCTAGAAGCCTAAGAAGTCTAATCAGGAGATCGGTTTATATGGCGGCTATATTAGGTTATGGACTGATTTAGACTATACTTGGTACAGTTGTTGGGAGTCATACCAGAACACTTCATGCAAAATTTCAGCCAAATCGGATAAGAATTGCGCCCTGAAGAAATTCCAGAAGTCAAGACGCAAGGTCGGTTTATATGGCTGTTGGTAGTGCAACCAAAAAACCACGTGGAAAATTTCAGCGAAATCGAAAAGGGATTGCGCCCTTTAGAAGATAAAGACCCAAAATCGGTTTACTCCTTCGAAAGTTAGCGCTTTCGACAGATGGACGGACATAGCTAGATCGACTTAAAATGTCATGATAATCAAGAATATATATACTTTGTGGGGTCTTAGGCGCATATTTCGAAGTGTTACAAACGGAATGACGAAATTAGTATACCCCTCCTCCTATGGTGAAAGGTATAAAAATAAAATTGCACCCGAAAATACGATTGCTAGTCAATAACTACGAAAAAACAATATCGGAAAACAAAAAATTAAAAAACATTAATTAAAAAAAAAAAACAATATATGAAAAACAAAATGAATTTGCAAAAAAATTAACGAACTATATATAATATAAAATATAAATATACAAATATGTATATAAAAACCCAGCACACAAAAACAAATGTTCGAAAAAAGTACATAATAATATTTTAGGAGCTTAAAGATGTAGCCGATAAAATACTAATTTTGACAAAATTTTCTTAAAAATTATATTTTCAAATGTTACAAAAAAAAATAAATAAAATTGTGACAAAAATTTGTATGAATTGACAAAAAAAAATTTGGAAAAAATAAATTTTATTTATTTTAAAAATAAATTTTTGCAAAATTAATATTAAGAAATAAAATGTTGACAAAATTTTCTATAAAAATACAATTTTAACAAATTTTTCGTAGTAATAAAATTGTGACAAACTTTTTATAGAAATGATATTCTGAAAAAATTTCCTATAGAAACCAAATTCTGACAAAATATTTTCAGAAGAAATTAAATTTTTTATTTTCTATAGAAATAAAAATGTTACAAGATTTGTATAAAAATTAAAATATGCTAAAAAAATTGTGAATTCTATAAAGAATAAAATTTTTTGGTATTTTTTTTTTATTAAAACAATTGTATTTTCTTTTGATAATTACATTATATTTGAAGCTTCCGTTTACAATAAATAAAATTTACAGAAATTCTTATCTCAAATATTGCAACATAAAAAATATGTTTTTCACTTTTTTTTGTACATAGAAGAACATAAATGCAGAAAGAAGAACATAAATGCAGAAATCTTGACTACTACGAAAAAGTATTTCTAAACTCATTATAGCAAACATAATAAATAAGACTATGTTTAGAACATCTCAATAATTATTTGACTGCAAGTGAAAATGTTTGCTTGTAGTCCTCTTTATTCGACATCGACGTAACGTCCTTGTCATGCTACAAACTAATTTTGTACCTGCCTATCTTCGTATAACGATAACATCACGCAAATATTCACCATATAAGCTAAGCTGCAAAATTGTCTTCCTATTCGTGGTTGCTCTCGCCGGTGGAGCAGTGCTGTTGCTGCTCATTATTCACATCTTGTAAATGTTCTGTGGGCCGTATTTGCAACACAGTGACATTTGAATTTTTATCATCAAATTTACATGTAACAGTTACTTCACTCAATTGAAATGTGAATATTTGTGAATTATATTTTGTTCGTAGATAGACGGAACGAGGATCTGCCTCTAAAATGTCAATAATACATTGCTTCTGCATGCCCAATGATTGTAGCTGTGATTCGGCTCTGTCATTGAAAGTGACATTTAGGCGATGGGTTAGGGTTACCCAAGCAGGTACTTTAACTGCCTGGGGTGGAGGTGTATAATGGTTGCTGAAGTTAACCGGTGTTTGGGCCAATGAAACAGCACCCATCATTTCCATTTCGGATTCTTCACCATCGGGCTCTTGACGAAAGTTGTAGAAATCTGAAGTAGGTTCACAGGGACCAGCGGAAATGCGGCCTAATGAAAATAAATAACATGTATCTCAATAATATAATAAATATATGCGAATAACATTTCTAAGAACAATTAAAAAAGGTGTGGTAATATTCTAGCAACTTAAATTAAATAATCTCTATTTGTGCGTATAATGATGAAAATTTGTTCCTTTTAAACCACCAACTTACCCGACTCCATTGTAATGGGAGAATCATAAAATGGTATATACGGCTTTATATCCAAAACAGGAGTTCCATCAACCATATCGGTGCCATAGAAACTTATGCATGCCGCCTCAACTCTTTCAATCTCCACCAAAGATAGTCCTATGGGACAAGGACGATGTGGAGAACGGGTGGCAAAAACACCCACTCTCTCGCCACCTAAACGTGGTGGTGCCACTTTAGCTTTGGGATGCGATGTGTTCTTATGAAAATGATAGATAATCCACAAATGGGAATATTCCTCTAAACCATCCAATGCATGCTCAGGATTTGTGAAAACGTCAGAATTTAACTCAATTAGCCCACGCAAACGTCCACCCACACTTGATTGCCGGGGAACAGCTCGTTTCTCGGGAAAACAAGTACGTATCACACCAATCGGACGAAATGTATCCTACGGCAAAACAATTCAAACACCAAAGGTTATATCATCAGTCTTACTAAATATGTGGGCGAGTTTAAGAACGGTAATTACAAAAAAGGACAATCACTAATAAAGATTTCTAAAAATAAATGTACGCGCATCTGTAAAGATGTTCACAAAATAGATATGCCTTTAACCTCATACATACACACGCATCACCATTCTATGTACGAGTAAACCTTACTCCATTCACCTATTACCATCTACCTACTTACCTTTGCTTGGGGATTTTGTTGTTCTATTTTTGTTATTGGTGGCGAATTCACATCTGTCGTGATGGTCAAGGTCGTGGTGTCGGCATTGCTCGCTGCATCCTTGTTTATTGTAATGCATTCATTTCGATTATGATTGTTCTCCAATTGACGGCATCCTTCGCAATAGTTCCTTAAAAGTCGTGCAATGTCATCTATGTCCTTGCGTTGTTTGTGTTGCAAATTTCTGACTTGTTGTCTGTGCACAAAAATGGGGAGAATGCATCATTAATTTTGATTAATGTGTGGGCAGGAGTTATCTATGCAGGGGAGTTTGGTATGCTTGAAACTGCCCCATTAAATCGAACTTCTTTTTATGAAAATATTTCTTTTATTTTACCTCAATTTGTTAATTTCATTTCTTGCTATTGTCAGCTGATTCTTTAGATGCTCCGCACCATCTTCGGACATATTTGCAAACAAAAAATAAGCACTTTTTTTATTATATTTGTTTAATGTAACTTATTATATCCTGGCTATGGCCTAGGGATCTAAAAGACGACTTTCGACAAATCGATTAATCGAATTTTTGTGTAAATAAGTCGAAAGGTCGAAGTCGATTTTGACTACATAAAAAAGTCGAATAATCGACTTTGATGTCAAAAAAAGTCGAAATGGATTTTTGCCACCGACTGCAAAGACTTTTTTGGCTTTGATTGCAATATTTACAAATGTGATCTTTACAAGGAAAAATACCATAAAATAACTCGAAATGGAGCGAATTAAACAAGAAAGTAAAAAAAACCAAAATCAAAAGTGTAACTATCAAAGCAATACGAATGCAACTTTGGCCATGATCATTTCATTAAGGTACGGGGGCAAACTTCTCACAAATCAATGAGTGCTGTCCGATTCAAGTTTTTAAGCTCAATGATAACGGATCTCCTTTTTATAGCCGAGTCCGAAGGGCGTGCCGCAGTGCGACACCTCTTTGCGAAGAAGTTTTTACATGGCTGAACATTAGCAGAGAATAAGACATTAGCAGAGAATATGCGAGAAACAAGTTAACAACAAAGAGAATGCAAACAAAAATCTGACATTTTAATACTGTGAAACCTGGCCGACTGTTAACAGCTGCTCGCGTGATACCACCTTATTAAATCTGCCTTGCAAATTTCAAAAATTCAGTAAAGAGATATATAAAGAGATATATAATTCACAATAGAGATATTTCGAACGATTTTACTCGTTCACATATGTGGTAATTCGGCCCCTAGCTTCTCTTCAGAAATATCTCTATTGTGAATGGCACAATACAATTAACGCCATTTGCTACGTTAGGCAAACGTTATACCACGTAATTTCATAAATAATTGGAAAGTTGATTTTTAAAAAATAAAATAATTTGTTAATTAAAAAATTATTATTTGTATTTCACATTATAATTTTGACCTTGTTGGATACTCATTGCTTTCCTCCAGAAAGTAGCCTTGGTGCAAGAGATTTGCCTTTGATGGATCCACAGCATACGAAGTGAAATCGGTAACACCAGATTTGCGCAAAACCTTTTCATCAATAAGAAACTGACCTGTTGGACATGTGGACGGTATTTGAGACAATATAACATAGGCTGCATCAGCCATTATATCCGCCGTACGAGCAAATTGCCCACTCCCATAAAGCATATCAACAGCAGCAGTGTGAACCGTAGTCTGTGGCCACAATGCATTGATGGCTATATTTTGATCTTTGAATTCTTCCGCCATTCCTAGTACGCACATAGACATTCCATACTTTGCTATGGTGTAAGCAACATGACGGCTAAACCAAAAAGATTTCATGCTCAATGGAGGAGAAATATTCAAAATATGGGCATGATTACTTTTTAGCAAATAGGGAAGACATTCCTTGGAGCTGTGTATGTATAACAAAGTTAGGAGTTATTCGTTAATATTCGTTTCATAAGCACTTACACAAGAAACGCTCCTCTACCATTAATATTATGCATTAAATCATAACGCTTCATTTCAGTTTCCAATGTAGTTGTCAAAGAAATCGCACTGGCGTTGTTTACCAAAATATCTATGCCTCCAAATTTGTCGACAGCAGCCTTTACTGCAGCCCTCACTTGGTTCTCGTCACGCACATCCACAATACATGCCAAGGCTTTTCCTCCGGCCTTTTCAACTTAAATATTAATTGTATTTATTTAATTTTTGATAGCAATTATGTCAATAGGCCAAGTTGCTTACCTTCTTCTGCGGTGGTAAAAATTGTGCCTGGCAACTTGGGATGTGGATCACTTGTCTTGGCCGCAATGACAACATTTGCACCATCACGTGCTGCTTTCAATGCTATAGCTTTGCCAATTCCTCTTGATGCACCTGTTATAAAAAGAGTTTTGCCCTTTAATGACCCGTTGTTTTGCATAGTTAATCTATTTTTTATGTTGTTCACGTCGAGAGTTATTAGGCAGAAATAAATGGTTTTTGATAAACAGTCCAAATTAACTAATCAGCAACTACTACATACAAGCATGCACATGTACAAGTGTTTATTCGTATCTATGTAGGTATCTTGTTTTGTGATCTGTGCCAAACTATGAATAATCAGAAATATGGAAAGACAAGATCAAAGTCGGATTTTAATGGGAAACTCATCAAAAATTTAATAAAAAATCAATTTTTGGCGAAAATTTCATTGAATTCGAAATTAGGAAAACTTTCCTTGAATAAAGTTAAATAATAAAAAAATACTTAAAATATTGAAAAAGTAATTTTTTTTAAAATTCTAAACATGTTTAATAAAAACCAATTTTAAGTAAACATTTTCATTGAAATCAAAATTAAATTAAATAAAAATATATAAAATTTTGAAGATAATTTAAATTACAAATCACCAGCGAGACATTTGCGAATATTGGATAATACCTCGCGGGTCTCTCAGACAGACTTCCAGATGGAAATGAACGTGGTGGATGAAGGACTGCGGATAAAGTTACCTGCCCAGGCGGAGTGGCAGAAAGGGCGGGTTAGATTTTCAATGATTAACATTTTTACAGATGGATCTAAGATGGAAAATGGAACAGAGTGTGGTACCGATTATAGCGAACTCGATATCTATGTTTCCTTGCGCATGAGGGATGATTGCAGTATTTTTCAAGCAGTGTTGTATGCGATGGCTGTAGCAGCGGAACTTGTGTTGTCTATGAATATCGAGCGATCCGAAATTCATATTTTCAGCGATAGTCAAGTAACATCGAAGGTGTTAAATAATACTTGTGTGAGATCCAAGGTCCTGGGCCGCTTTCGGGAGTTACTGATGCATCTACAGGAATGCCATGCATTGATACTATGCTGGGTGCCGGGGCACAATGACATAGAGGGAAATGAGAAAGCCGATGTACTTGCTATGTCTGGAGTGAATCTCCCCCTTGTTTCGGTTATGGATCCTCCCCTATCGCAAATATTTTATGTCTCAAGGTCTCAAAGAGGGCTTCAAAGAAACTTGGTTGAATGGCTGGAATGCAAACGTAGGTTGTGAGCATTGTGAGCAAACAAAGCTGATGTGGGACGAACGTTGGAAGCAGAACATAGACGCTCTATTGTCAAGGGAGAAGACACATTTAAGTGCGGTCGTTGGGATAATAACTGGACACAATAAGCTAAGTAAACAATTGTCTCGAATACGCATTTGAAATGGAGATATCTGCCGCTGGTGTCATGATATAGACGCTATGGAGGATAGATATAGGATACTTGGTTCTTTTTTCTTGCTGGCACTAGCTGAACTCAGAGGCATTAACCCAGTTAAATACAAGGCCTTCATCAAAGCGGCAAAGTGGTACGAGGAAGTGCGTTGAAGTCTGTCTTCCAGGCCGGTCTAACTGCTGAGAGAAGAGAATGAGTTCATGAGGAATCATAATGGGTCACAAGATGGCGTACGCAGATGCTAAGATAAAAATCTTGGTGTCATTCTCTTCCAACTTAAGCTAAATTTCATAAAACATTCTAAGAATCCAATTTTTTCAAAAATTTAATTTCTAAAATTTTTTTTTATAAACTATTATAAATTTTTATTATTTTCTGTAAATATCAATTTGAAACTAGCTCTTTTAGTCCCATGCCAAATTCTAGAAAACTTAGGAACCTTTGTCTTCGCTTAGCCGGACATTGTGTCACCGTATGAGGTAAATCGTTTCTAATTACTTATGATTTAGTTGCCAATCCTTCTTGCATAGTCATAATCTGAACATCAAAGATCTAAGCTGAAGAAATACTGCGCTAAGGTTCGAAAATGTTCCATGCCTGCGGTACCACCGAGAAGAGCAACCTGGAGAACAATCCTACTTGTTTCGTCCTGTATGTAATTCCCCAAAAATTGCTAAAATGCTAAATTTTTGCCATGGCCATTACATTAATAAACAGAGGCGATCTCACATATCAATGACTGCGATTCAAGTTTTAGCTCAATGATAAGTCATCAAACTCGATCCTAAAGCCTAGATCGTCTTCAAATGTTGCACATGTAACTCAGTCCAAAATTTCTGCCTATACCGAATTATGGGCTTAGCATCAGAACCAGAAAAACAAATTGGGACGAAATTCTGTTTAAAAAATAAATATTAAAAAAATTAGCTATGAAAATAAAATTCTTACAAAATGCATTTAAAAACGTTTAATTTTTACGCAACAAAATTTGGAAATTTTTGGCATCTTTTAATTTAACCATTTTTTACTACATTTTGTTAATAATTTTCTATATTTATTTTTTTTTTTGTGGGAAAACTACAAATTTCCTTTCAATCTTCCTGTTATTCACATTTTTGATTTCGTTGAGACATCATCGAATTCATCTTCCAAAAAGAAATCCAAATGTAAATTATCGGCATTGGATGGATCCACAGCATACTGTTTGAAATCTGTGACGCCAGCTTTACGCAAAACTTTCTCATCGATAAGAAAATGACCGGTGGGAGATTTTGAGGGAGCTTGGGATATGATGGCATAAGCCGCATCAGCCATAATGTCAACTTTACGAGCATACTTTCCACTTTCTGGACCATTTAACATTTCAATAGCGGCCGTATGAATTGTGGTGTGAGGCCACAAAGCATTCACAGCTATATGGCGATCCTTGAACTCCTCAGCCATGCCCAGCACGCACATAGACATGCCATATTTAGCCATGGTGTAGGCTACATGACCACCAAACCAAATTGGTTTCATACTCAAGGGAGGGGATATATTCAAAATGTGAGCATGTTTACTTTTCAACAAGTAGGGAAGGCATTCCTTGGAGCTAAAGGAAAGATTAGAGGAAAAATTATTAGTTTTATGAAATTGTTTTGTTTCCACAAAAGGACTTACACTAGGAATGTTCCTCTGGTATTGATGTTATGCATGAGGTCATAACGTTTCATATCTGTCTCCATGGTAGAGGTCAGTGAAATAGCACTGGCATTATTAATCACAATATCAATGCCTCCAAATTTGTCAACAGCAGCTTTAACCGCCTCTCTGACTTGTTTCTCATCACGAACATCGACTATGCAAGCCAAGGCTTTGCCTCCTGCTCTTTCAACTAGCCAAGAAAGGAATTATTTTATGCTTTAATTTTAGTTTTGAGCATAAAGTTTTCATTCTAACTTACTTTCTTCTGCCGCGGTGTAAATGGTTCCAGGCAATTTGGGATGTGGATCACTTGTTTTGGCCGCAACTACAACATTGGCTCCATCACGGGCTGCCTTCAAAGCAATTGCCTTACCAATGCCTCTAGATGCCCCGGTTATGAATAGAGTTTTCCCTCTCAAAGATCCGATGTTTTGCATTTTTACAATGTCTGTGCCTATCTATGATGTCACCTGCCTTGCGAATAAAAGGCCAATGAATCTTGAATAAATTTCCCATGTTCCTAGTGATTTTGATTAAAGTTATTAATCTTTATTTATGTGCCAGTGCTATTGAGGGGTATACAGCGATTGGATTTACGAAATATCTACAATGTTCAATGTCCAATTGTTGTTTCATTGATAAGATTTAGAAAGTATACAAAATATAAATAAATGCAACACTATTCGATAACAGAAGTCTTCGGAGAAGGGAAAGATATTCTTTGGTGTATTGATAAGCTTTCTGTTGATTTGCTGCTTTAGGTATTCGGTGTAGAAAGAAAGAAAATAGAAGTTAGAATCATTACTGTAAAGACATTACAAGACAAAGCAAAGATGGCAGCCATTTCTTCTGTAGCCAGATATTCGCATGTGAGGATATAGATCCTTGGCAATTTTTTTTGGTGAGCAATATTGTTCCGGTTCATAGACCCGATTGCTGTGAATATAGAATGCATACCAAGTTGTTTCACGAAATTCGATGTTCAATCTTTTCTTGCGGAAATAATCGATAGGTTTATAGACACCCGCGTTATCTTATGGAAGTGGTTTCAGTAGGTAAAATTATCAACGAAAAATCTATAAATGAGAATATCAATATCGAAGTGGTCTATGGATCATTTTAATATGACTAAAATATACAAAAATTCCCAATCCCATGCCAGGCGGTCGTACGTACCGGATTGAATGAACAAGTCCTTGATCGGCAAGGGCTGTCGCCTTAGTGTACAACATACTGCTAAAACAACAAGTACATAACAGATTTCCCCAAGTTAACAAAGAGATAACCAGCGCTTGTAAAAAACCTTTAAATTTGTTAAGGGATAACCAGCGGTTTCAAGTATTCGGCCAAGCATATTTAAAACATGCAAGGCTAACCTATGCACTCAGACTTGTCTTGTAAATATTATTAAACAACTATTTCTTAATAAAATTAAAAAGTTTAAGTCTTAAAAAATGTATATATGTGTTTATATATTGCCACATTCCAGTATAAAATATTTACAAAATCATTTTGTGATTTCAACAGCATATTGTCCAGCTTTAAACCATTTACAAAAATATTTATAAATTAAACATGAAGCCTTTCATATTTTACAATCCATGTACCTAAATAACAGTCATATTTTTAATCGCTGTTTAGATTTTCGATTTCAATGGCTTCTGGTATACGTCAACATCCTCCAAAAAGAAATCCAATTGCAATTCATCAGCATGGGATGGATCCACAGCATATTGTTTCATATCCGTAATGCCGGCATTACGCAGTACTTTCTCATCAATATAGAACTGGCCGGTTGGGGCTTTTGTGGGAGCCTGGGACAGTATAACATAGGCCGCATCGGCCATAATATCGGTTTTGCGCGAGTATTTTGCTGCCTCTGATCCACTTAGCATGTCAATAGCAGCTGTTTGTATAGCAGTTTGGGGCCAGAGAGCATTAACTGCTATATTACGGTCCTTGAATTCTTCAGCCATTCCTAATACACACATTGACATGCCGTATTTTGCCATGGTATATGCTACATGACTGCCAAACCATATTGGCTTCATACTTAGGGGAGGTGATATGTTCAAAATATGAGCATGTTTACTTTTCAGTAAGTATGGAAGGCATTCTTTGGAACTATTAAAGAGAATAATTAAAATAAACATGTCAGAAGTGGCTAGCATTTACAAAAGATCTTACACCAGGAAAGTTCCTCGAGTGTTAATGTGATGCATCAAGTCATATCGTTTCATTTCAGTATCCAGAGTGGAGGTCAGAGAAATTGCACTGGCATTATTTACCACAATGTCTATACCTCCGAATTTGTCCACAGCTGCCTTAACAGCGGCCTTGACTTGTTTCTCATCGCGTACATCCACAATACATGCCAAAGCCTTGCCTCCAGCTTTTTCAACTAAGGGGTTTTGGAGTTATTAATGGGTAGGCATATCATTATTTGTTTAATGTCAATAATTCAAAAATTCTTACTTTCTTCAGCGGCTGTGTATATGGTTCCGGGTAACTTGGGATGTGGATCACTTGTTTTGGCCGCTATAACAACGTTAGCACCATCCCGAGCAGCCTTCAAAGCTATGGCCTTACCAATACCTCTAGAGGCGCCAGTTATGAACAATGTCTTCCCTCTCAGCGATCCGTTATTTTGCATTGTTTCTATTTACAGCCTAATTCTTAGGACAATATAAATCTGATTATGCTGGAATGTTTCAAGCAAATGTCACGGCTAGTTTTAATCTATATGCCTAGATAAAATAGGAGTTCGTACAATGTCCAAGAATTGATAAGACTAATTAAGTTCGGTCCATTTAAATGAAGGCTGATGTCGCTGCGGCAACATTTTCATACTAGGGTTGGTATTCTGTTCTGCTTTCGGAATAGTCGCTGAAATTTTTATTTGTTTCACGAACGAAATTTGGCTGTAACCATGTCTTTGTTTCCATACCAAAAAACTTTTTTCTCTGCACATATGGTTTTAGCTTGCAAATGCGAATTTTGCCCATGAACATTCCACTAAGAAACAGGGGCAAACTTTTCACCTATCAATGAGTGCAGTCCGATTCAAGTTTAAGCTCAATGAAAATGGCCTCATTTTTATAGCAGAGTCCGAACGGCGTACCGCAGTTTGGGAGAAGTTTTACATGGCATATTACTTCACAAATGTTGCAGCATTAGGAGGGGAAAGCCGCCACTGAAATTTTTTTCTGATGGTCTCGCCAGGATTCGAACCCAGGCATTCAGCGTCATAGGCGGACATGCTAACCCCTGCGCTACGGTGGTCTGGTTGGTTTTATCTTAATACCGTCAAACCTAACGGGCTGCTGTTCGCGTGAGTCCACATTTTTAAATCAGCCCAGGTTACCATGGTGCATTTAATAAAAACTAACAATATATTGAACAGCTGGGAGCAGTATTTAGTGCAACTCTAAATTCGAGCTTGTTACTAGTTTTCGCCATTTTTTGTTGTTATTAAAACTCGACAAATAGTGCAATTGGCGAAGAAAAATTGTACTTAGCTGTTTGCTGTACACGACCTGGGTTAATATGTCTTGGAAACTACCCACCCTTGGTGTTAACCCAAGACGGATTTAAGAAGGCGGTCTCATGCAAACAGCTTTTAACAGCCGGCCGGGTTTGCCGGTATTAAGATGTCAGAATTTTTTTTCACATTCTCTTTGTTGTTATTTTTTTATTTTGATATAAATCTAAATGTTTGTATTGTTTGTAAACACTGATGTGATTTTTTTGTTCAAGATCTTATAACGATGTTTTATTTGATCTTATATTCCACGCATAAGCAATAAAACAGAATTATAATGATTAAAGGTAAATTGTTGTTGTTGTTGTAGCAGTTTATTGTGTACTATCTTTCGTCTGCTTGATTCTGTTGAGTGTCAAGACCCAGGAACTCCGCGACTAAGATGGGGTGCGTCCACAGGGATCTGGGTCTGAGTCGAGTGGGTCTGGCCGGGCAGTTAAACAGGTGACGTGTATCGTGCGGTCCCTGGTTACAGTCGGGACATACATCTTGCACGTCGGCATCAATCCTAGCTCTGTGGGAATTGAGGCGGCTGCATCTGCCGGAACGTAATTGAGCCAGAATCACTCTGGTTTGCCGGGGGAGGTCGATTTCTTCGGGTGCAATGGGTGGCGGTCGTACTCCAAGGACTACATTCACCCGGTAGCCAGTTAACGCGTCTGCTACCGTGTCTGCATGAATGTTGTTCAGACCCGCTTGATATGCCGCTTGATCTAGAGGTTCTCTCTTGTAGCGCTGGACCTCACGCTCTAGATCATGTAGATCTACCTTAAGGCTTCTGGGCGGTGGGTATCTATCCACAAGATGATGATTTGGATGATTTCTGCGATAACAGCCCAAAAGGTATTGCTTAGACAGCATGTAGTTATGTCTTCGCACTGGTAGGATCTTTGTCTCCTGGTGGAGGTGGTCCACATGAGAACTAAGGAGGCAGCCCGTCGCAGTTCGGAGGGCGGCATTCTGACAGATCTGAATATTATTCCACTGCGTGTCACAAAGCTGACGTGACCACACTGGCGCTGCATAACTTACCACAGACCGGCCAATTGCTTTGTACGTGGTCAACAAGGTTTCTTTGTCTGCACCCCAAGTGCTGCCAGCGAGTGACTTGAGGACCTTGTTTCTACTTTTGACTTTATTGCAGATTGCTGTGGCATGTGGGGAGAAAGTGTAGGAGCTGTCAAATGTGACGCCAAGTATTTTGGGACACTTGATGGTCGGAATCAATTCTCCATCGACCATCACAGTCAGCTCAGAAATTCACCTCACGCGTATTTGTAGTGAACAGTGTGGCTGAAGATTTGGTGGCGGATATCTTCAGATTTCTTGCAGCGAAATATGAGGCAAGCTCGTTGAGGTAGACGTTCAACCTATCGCAGATGTCATCAATGGGTGGGGGGCCTGATGCCAAGATCGTACAGTCGTCCGCATATGATACGATCTCTATGCCGTCTGGAGGAGGTGGAATGGAGGAAAGGTAGAGGTTAAACAGAGCCGGAGATATCACCCCGCCTTGGGGAACTCCCTGTTTCACTCTACGGTGTTTTGACTTCTTATCCCTAAATTCCACAAATGACTGGCGACCACACAGATAATTCGCGACCCAACGTTTAAGGCCTGGCTGGAGGGACGTGTTGGCGATGTCCTCAAATAATTTGGCATGGCTGACCGTGTCGAATGCCTTCGATAGGTCCAATGCCACGAGGACCGTCCTATCACATGGCCTGGGTTGATTGAAGCCACGGCAAATGTGTGTGGTGATGGCATGCAAAGCTGTTGTTGTGCTGTGCAGTCTCCGAAATCCGTGTTGATGCTCGGCGAATGGAAATTCTCCTACGAGGCTCGGGAGGAGTAATGCCTCAAGCGTCTTAGCCACTGGTGAGAGAAGGGAGATCGGTCTGTACGACTCCCCCAAACTCGGGTCTTTACCAGGCTTCAGTAGCGGGATCACTCTGCCCATTTTCCAGACATCGGGAACTATAAGAGTGTTCAATGACAGGTTAAGGACAGTGGTAAGGTACTCAACTCCAGGTAAATCCAGATTCTTCAGCATCAATGTAGAGATTCCGTCGGGGCCCAACGCCTTGGAAGATTTGGCG
Source organism: Stomoxys calcitrans (assembly GCF_963082655.1). Lineage (NCBI taxonomy): Eukaryota > Metazoa > Arthropoda > Insecta > Diptera > Muscidae > Stomoxys > Stomoxys calcitrans. The sequence goes on from NC_081556.1 coordinate 128,221,849, forward strand.
CCACGGATGACATTCGTAACTTCGCCCACGGTAAATTGTGATGGCTGTTCATCGGCTCGGAGACCACGAATACGGCGAATGGCTCTCCTCCTTGCCCTGTCTCTCTCGGGATGCACGATAAATTGACGGTTGAACAACCTGGCGCATCTCTTCGGATCAGTCACGGTTAACTCGCCAAAAGTGACTGAGGTCCTGTCGTCCCGTCTACCGGGGTTCGAGAGAGACTTAACAGTGGCCCACAATTTGCCTGCACCGGTGCCTAAGTTACATTGCTCCAAGTGTTCCAGCCACAAATTCCGCTTATGTTCGTTGACTACCCTGTTTATTTCCAGATTCAGCTCGCTGATTCTGGGGTTAGCGGGGTCCATAGCACGAATCCCATCACGCTCGTCTGCGAGTACCACTGCTTGCGCCGGGAAATTGGGTCGCACTTGCGGTATTCGACCGGCTGGAATAAAGCGAGCGGCTGCTGCGTTGATGATGTCTCGGAATTTCCTCTCGGCCACAAGCACATCAGAGGGGGGTGGCAGTTCATTGAAGCGGCGATTGGTATACTCTCTGAAGCCAGTCCAATTGGCCTTCTTATAGTTGATGAACGTTCGGCGCTCAGAGGTTATGAAGTCGGGTGGTCGGTCGATGGTGAGGATTATGGGGAGGTGGTCTGACCCCAAAGAGATGACGGCTTGCCAGGATACGTCACTCAGGAGATCAGGGGATGCGATTGAGATGTCTGGCGAGCTGCTGCACCTCCTCGTAATCCTAGTGGGGGCATCCTCATTCACCGTGCAAAACGTGGAGCTATCTATCTGCTCTGCCAAAGCTATGCCACGCTGGTCGTTGCCTAGGGGAGAATGCCATGACGAGTGATGTGCATTGAAATCCCCCAGAACCAGACGACTATGGCCAGATAGCAACCCACTTATGTCGGGGCTGTAGGCCTGGCCATTAATCGGGACACAGCTGCCAACCGGCGGTATATACACGTTGTATATCTCTATCTCGGCAGTACCAGACTTGACTGCTACCCCCATACATTCCATGTATGGGTCACTAGCGTCAAGCGCAGGCGAGATAGGTCTATACTGCACGGAATGGTGTATAACGAAGGCCAATCCCCCACCTCCATTCCTTGAGCGATCCTTACGTAGCACATTGTAGCCGTGACAACTGTGCAAGCTGCAGGTGTTAGTCAGCTTTGTCTCCTGGATCGCTGCGACCGATATGCTCTTCCGACTCATAAAATCCACAATCTCATCAATCTTGCCTCGCAGTCCATTGCAGTTTAACTGCAGGAACGATACATTTCCCGACACTGGCCTGGCAATAGTAGGGCTAGGGTGCTGTCTTTGCATAAATTGCCGTACGGGAGAGGTCGGGGGGGTCACATAGTCCGACGACGAGGACGCCGAAGGCGACGACGGCGACGCTTGTGACCCACTGCTGGCTGAGTTCGCACAGCACCTAGCGACATAGCCAGTATGACTATACTCCCGTAGCGAAGTTAGGCCAGAGCAAGAACGGAAATGTACCCACTCCAAGCACCTGTTACACCTCACCGACACTGACCGATGATGAAGGCGGTTCTGGCAAACGGAACAGAACCAGGGTCCGGGGTTCTTTTCAATCCCGGCACGGACCAAAAGCATACGGAGAAGGCACTCCGGGATGTGCCTCTCCCATGACGAAAAAAGACGAACACGTACACTGAGGCGGCAGCCCTTGCCGATGAAGATTCCATCGGGTCAATCCGGTACGTACAACCGGCTGCCATGGGATTGATTGTAATAGCATGTTTACATTAAAATTTTTAAAATCTGGATTTAACTTAATTAAAAAACAAATCCTGTCCGTTCTCACTGCGTATTTGGGGATTTAAGTCACATACACAACCGTACATGCGTATACATGAATGTGCTTATAACACACAACCATATACAATTCTTCAAAACAGTTGCATATTTTGGTACTTTTATCGATTATTCAGCCATGAAATCGGGTTTATTTTAGATTTAAAAACAAATCCTACAAAAATGGGATTTATTTTTGTATGGTAAAACCTGCAAAAAAGACAGGATTTTGCATTTTAATATAGAAAAGGCCATAAATCCGGATTTAGTGGCCAATGTAAACGGACTTTAAAACAACGCTTATATCTGAAACCACTTTGACATTTGCATTTACGGCATTTGACAAATAAGGTAATTTCGTTGGAGTAGTTATTTTTTGTTGTTCTAATGACAATACCTCGTAATTTTATCATCGTGCTAGCCTCTGTGCTTACTGGTTAGCTTTGTTTACGAACTTGGCATCACTTGCTTTTGACAGCTGCATGACTGGTTGATTTTGTTTGCGAGTGTTTGGGTCATTTAGCCGCATTGAAAACTTGTACATTTCGAGTTTCAATTTGAAAAAAGAGAATAAAATCGTCCAAATTTAACATTTCCAAACAAAAAAAATAGAATGTCTCGTGGAAGCTCTGCAGGTTTTGATAGACATATTACCATCTTCTCTCCAGAGGGTAGACTTTATCAAGTCGGTAAGTTGCCCAATTTTTAGCAACTCATCTGCAATAATGCTACGGACCTGTGCTAATGAGTTGTTTTTGATTTCAGAATATGCCTTTAAATCGATTAATCAAGAAGGTATTACTTCGGTTGCCATTAAGGGAGCCGACTGTGCAGTGGTCGCCACCCAGAAAAAGGTTACAGAAAAATTAATAGATCCATCGACAGTCACCCATCTGTTTAGGATAACCAAAAATATTGGATGCGTTATGACTGGTCGTATTGGTAAGTGGGTACAATAGTTAGAATTCCTATTATTATGGGCAGAAACTACTCGAGAGTTTTACCGAAGCAAACTCAGTTGATATAGAAAAGTTCACAAAGAAAACTATTCGACATTGAATATTTTTTCGTTATACGGCGCGACATCACTTGTTAGAGAAACTTTGACATGGGAGGATACTCCGTTGCAAATTTTTTTTTATGTTGAATCCATACGATCGGCATCGTAGGCGAAGATGCTTACCTCGCCACGGTGGCCTCCAAGTGTATATATGGTGACAGCAACCAGAGTTGTAGAAGTAGATAATAACCAATGAAAAATTAAATCTATCCTTTCTATGCAGTATGCAAATAAAAATTTGCCCACCAAAAAGCGGGAGGCTTTTATAGCAGAGCAAAAACGGCTTCTCAAGGAGTCACAAGAGTCGTAGAGAAGAATTTTTGAGGGGATAGCCCCCAAATATATTTTTGTAATGTTTTATTATCCGGGGCTATGCCTTTTTATCGCACTGATGTTTAAAGTCTTAACAATTTACAAAAACTTATTTTCTATAGAATTACATATTTTATTTACTTTGTAGCCGACAGCCGCTCCCAAGTGCAGAAAGCCCGCTACGAAGCTGCAAATTGGCGCTACAAATATGGCTATGACATGCCAGTGGATGTTTTATGTCGCCGCATTGCTGACATTAATCAAGTGTATACCCAAAATGCTGAAATGCGTCCATTAGGTTGCAGTAAGTGAAATAACTCGTGTCACACCCTTGGCACCATTATTTAAATGTTTGTTAATTTTTTTCAGGTATGACTCTAATAGCGTACGATGATGAAAATGGACCATGCGTTTACAAAACAGATCCTGCCGGTTACTTCTGCGGATACAGAGCCATCTCTGTGGGTGTTAAACAACTGGAAGCCAATAGCTATTTGGAAAAGAAATACAAACCCAATTTGAATGAAGAGAAAACCATACAAATGGCAATTACTTGCTTATCCAATGTTTTGGCAGTTGATTTTAAACCCAATGGCATAGAAATTGGTATTGTTAGCAAAGATCGTCCAGAATTCACGGTATTAAATGAAAAAGAGATTGAAGATCACCTAACTAAGATAGCTGAAAAGGATTAAATTTCGGTGGAGGCGGTATGACTAGTTTTGCTGCATTCGAAATGTAGCTATAGTGAGAAGCTGTCATCTTAAGATAAGCTATATTTAAATTTGTAAAACAAACTGTAATGGAAACTGGAATAAAACAAAAAAATGTTTGCTTTTCTTTTTATTAAAATACTGTGTTGATATTAAATGATGTTTTTATAAAAAAAAATAAAAAAATATGAAGGTAACCAGGTAGCCAGTATAGATTCTTTAAGTTATTTTTTGTTGTAAACTTTTCCTCCGTAACGTGCCACAAAGGCCTTGACATCAAACTTACGTTTACAACCTTGGTAGTTCATGTAACGAATTTTGCCAAATATGGGGCGCTCAGCCCATCCTTGATCATGTATGCCACCGATAGACCACATGCATCCTAAAAAAGATAACCTTCACAAACTTTCTTTTTACTTTCTCAATTGTAAATAATTACCAACATAACCATTAGGATCTCTGCCATCCAAACTGTATTTGTCATTAAGTAATATGGCTATTTCCAATGCCTTTTCTGGAGATTCTGACCACTCTAAGATTTTTTTAGCCCAATACATGCGTAAAAATCCATGCATTTTTCCCTCTTTAGCCAGCTGTATTTGGGCGCTATTCCAAAAGTCATCATGGGTATGACAGGTTTCAAATTCCTCCAAACTGTAGCAGGGTGTACGTTTATCCTTACGATGATCATTGAGAGTTTTTGCGGCCCATTCATGCAACCCCTTGAGATTGTCGTAGTTCTTATTAAAGTAACAAAAATTGTCGGCCAACTCACGACGAACTATAGCCTCCTCACAAAAAGCCTCAACGGATTCCTTATGTTTGCCTTTGTACTCTCGCACAGCAAGTACACATCTTTGAACAGATATTTGGCCAAAATGAAACCATGGCGATAATCCAGAGAGGGCATTTACTGTGGGATCATTACGCTTCTCTCCAAACAATCTGATGCGCCTGCAAAAGTTTTCCAATTGGGCACAAGCAGCTTTGTAACCAGGATTCACACCTGGAACAGCATCAACTGACATATCACACTCTAAGGAGTTGTAAGCTTTTTTCCAATCAACCGAGTCTAAATTCTTCTTTAGTTTATACTTGTGTTCAACCACAGGTGGGAATTCAGTTAGAAATTCACCCAATTTTGTGTTGATTTTATTGCGTATGGTTCGGGCACCATACTCCTGTTTGTCGGAAGCAACCCAGACGGGCACAACATTATGTGCATCTACTTGAATTAATGGAACAGTATCAGCTAAGTTATTTTTCACGTCCTCTACCCATTGCATGGGTACACGCAAAGGAGCAAAATCACAAACTACTGCTGCCACACCATTTTTCTCAACGAATTGGGGAACGCGGTCTTTAGCCGGTCCCATTAATAACTGAAACGGTATTTTCAAATTTTCACACTCAGCAGCCACTTCCTCCAATCCACCGAGCAAGAATTTATAATGCCTAATGGTGGCATTCAAGAACTTTGGAACCAAACAGAATACCACTACCAAGGGCAGCTCCAATTTCAAAGCCAAGCGTTGGGCATACAAAAAAGCCCAATTATCTTGTACTCTCATATCGCGTGACATCCAATAGACAATAGGTCCACGGCAGTCGTCCACTTCCTTGACATTGCTTAAAATGCGGACACGTTTCTTTTTAAATTGAAACTGGCTTATGTCCAAAGCGCAGCTTATCCTGTTTTCTTGAAATGTGGAATACAAAGAATTGCTTGTCGTCGAAGTGGTCTTAGAGAAACTTGATGCCGATGCCGGATCTGAAGAAACTTCTTGTGAGTCATTTTTAGATTTTTTGGAACTCTCGGAAGTTTCCTTTGATTTGGATGCTCGTTTCATGGCAAATAATCTAGGACAACAAGTAAATTAAATTGTTACTGCTATTGGATATTGTATATGTATATGAAAAATAAACCTCTTGATAGGATTCGTGATAAGGTTTCCTTGGCTACAGCTATATCTAACACTTTGTAACATGTGCAAATTAAGAAAATAATTAAAAAATTCACGATCGAACAGAAATGTTCGTGTCTTTTTGCTTGATGTTTTGTTTAGCTGAATAAAATGCTGCAGAGTTGCATTTTAAATATTTTGAAATTATATTGAAATTTGTGGCCATGATCAACTTTGACATATATTAGAAGTTTTTTATACCTACGAGATATGACCTGCATACGCTGAATAAAATGTTAATTTTAATATATATTAACAATTAAAAATTACTTTAGCAAAGCACACAATTTGAAAATACAATTTAGAAAGTAATGCCAGCATTGGTGGATGACTGTAGTTGCCATATGGTTTTTGCATGGTATAAAAAACATGATACTCACTCGATGGGGTAAATATATTTGTGCTAAAGAGTGGTATGCAACTTAAAAAAACTTTAGTTTCCATAAACGCCAAAACAGGATGAAAAGAAAAATTTAAGAATGAGCGCATTGTGCTTCGATTTTAAACGTCGCGTTGAAAAATTCAACTCTGCAAATAAAGACTGCATAGCACAACAACTGCTTTGCATGCCATCACCGCACACATTTTCCCAGGACATTTGATAGGACTGTTCTATCGAAGGCATTCGAAACGGTCACCCATGCCAAACTATTTGAGAACATCGTCAACACGTCCCTCCAGCCAGGTCTGAAACTATGGGTCGCGAATTATTTGTGTGGTCAACAGTCATTTGCGGGATTTAGGGATAAGAAGTCAAAGCACCGTAGAGTGAAACAGGGAGTTCCCCAGGGCGGGGTGGTATCAACCTCTACCTATTCTACATTCCACCGCCTTCAGACGGCATAGAGATCGTATCATATGCGGATGATTGTACGATCATGGCATCAGACCCCCCATGATTGACATTTGCGAAAGGTCGAACGTCTACCTCAACGAACTTGCCTCTTATTTCGGTGCAAAAAATTTGAAGGTGTCTGCCACCAAATCTTCAGCCTCATTGTTCACTACAAATACGCGTGAGATGAATGCCGAGCTGACTGTGATGGTCCATGGAGAAATGATTCCGACCTCCAAGTGTCCCAAAAATACATGGTTTCTCATTTGGCAGCTCTTATACATTCTCCCACATGCCACAGCAATTAGAGATAAAGCCAAAAGTAGAAACAAGGTCCTCAAGTCAATTGCCGGCAGCACTTGGCGTGCAGACAAAGTAACCTTGTTGACCACGTACAAAGAAATTGGCCGATCGGCGGTAAGTTATACAGCGCCAGTGTGGTCTCGTCAGCTCTGTGACACGCTGTGATATAATATTTAGATCTGTCAGAATGCCGCCCTCCGAACTACGACGGGCTGTCTCCTCAGTTCTCATGTGGACCATCTCCACCAGGAGACAAATATCATACCAGTGCGGAGACACAACTACACGCTGTCTAAACAATACCTTTTGAGCTGTTATCGTAGAGACCATCCCAAACATCATCTTGTGGATAGATATCTACCGTTCAGAAGCCTTAAGATAGATCTACATGATCTAGAGCGTGAGGTTCAGCGCTATAAGAGATAACCTCTAGATCAAGCGGGTCTAGACAACATTCATGCAGACACGGTAGCAGATCCGGTATATAGCTACGTGGTGAATGTAGTCCTTGAAGAACGACTACGCCCCTTGCACCTGAAGAAATTGACCTCCCCAGGCAAACCAGAGTAGTTCTGGCTCAATTACGTTCCAGCAGATGCAGACGACTCAACTCCTACAGAGCAAGGATTGATGCCGACGTGCAAGATGTATGTCTCGATTGTGACTAGGGACCACACCATACACGTCACCTGTTTAACTGCCCAGCCGGACTCACTCGACTCAGGCCCAGATCCTGGACATTGACACTCAACAAAATCAAGCGGACGAAAGATAGAACACAACAAACTGATTACTTTTCTATGCGAAAAGTTCATCGTTGGTGACTTTTCTATACGAAAAGATCATCGTTGATGACTTTTCTATACGAAAAGATCATCGTTGATGACTTTTCTATACGAAAAGATCATCGTTGATGACTTTTCTATACGAAAAGATCATCGTTGATGACTTTTCTATACGAAAAGATCATCGTTGATGACTTTTCTATACGAAAAGATCATCGTTGATGACTTTTACATACGAAAAGATCATCGTTGATGACTTTTATATACGAAAAGAACATCGTTGATGACTTTTCTATACGAAAAGATCATCGTTGATGACTTTTCTATACGAAAAGATCATCGTTGATGACTTTTCTATACGAAAAGATCATCGTTGAAGACTTTTCTACACGAAAAGATCATCGTTGATGACTTTTCTACACGAAAAGATCATCGTTGATGACTTTTCTACACGAAAAGATCATCGTTGATGACTTTTCTACACGAAAAGATCATCGTTGATGACTTTTCTACACGAAAAGATCATCGTTGATGACTTTTCTACACGAAAAGATCATCGTTGATGACTTTTCTACACGAAAAGATCATCGTTGATGACTTTTCTACACGAAAAGATCATCGTTGATGACTTTTCTACACGAAAAGATCATCGTTGATGACTTTTCTACACGAAAAGATCATCGTTGATGACTTTTCTACACGAAAAGATCATCGTTGATGACTTTTCTACACGAAAAGATCATCGTTGATGACTTTTCTACACGAAAAGATCATCGTTGATGACTTTTCTACACGAAAAGATCATCGTTGATGACTTTTCTACACGAAAAGATCATCGTTGATGACTTTTCTACACGAAAAGATCATCGTTGATGACTTTTCTATACGAAAAGATCATCGTTGATGACTTTTCTATACGAAAAGATCATCGTTGATGACTTTTCTATACGAAAAGATCATCGTTGATGACTTTTCTATACGAAAAGATCATCGTTGATGACTTTTCTATACGAAAAGATCATCGTTGATGACTTTTCTATACGAAAAGATCATCGTTGATGACTTTTCTATACGAAAAGATCATCGTTGATGACTTTTCTATACGAAAAGATCATCGTTGATGACTTTTCTATACGAAAAGATCATCGTTGATGACTTTTCTATACGAAAAGATCATCGTTGATGACTTTTCTATACGAAAAGATCATCGTTGATGACTTTTCTATACGAAAAGATCATCGTTGATGACTTTTCTATACGAAAAGATCATCGTTGATGACTTTTCTATACGAAAAGATCATCGTTGATGACTTTTCTATACGAAAAGATCATCGTTGATGACTTTTCTATACGAAAAGATCATCGTTGATGACTTTTCTATACGAAAAGATCATCGTTGATGACTTTTCTATACGAAAAGATCATCGTTGATGACTTTTCTGTATGAAAAAATTATCGTTGATGACTTTTCTATGCGAAAAGATCATCGTTGATGACTTTTCTATGCGAAAAGATCATAGTTAACCACATTCGGCATACCATAATTAATTTTCTTTTCTTTCTGGTATCACCATATTCTCATTCGTGTCTACTTATAAAATAGAGAAAATTGCTGACAAGTAATGTGTTATATATCTTTTTTTATTTTATGTATATATTTCTTTTCAAACCCATTTTTTATGTTTATACACAATTCTAGTAATATAAGTGTGTCATTTGTTTAATTACATTCGTTTCTTAAGTTTATTATTATTTTTTTTTTTTGGTTTTTGTTAATTGGTAGACGAACATCATTTTAACAAAACACTCTTTTGTAATTTCGTTACTTGTCCTTCTTTGTTTTTGTTAATAAATATGTTGGTATAGTTTTGAAGATTTCCTCTGGGGGGGAACTTTTTGATATATATTTTTTTGTTATAAGGTAGTAAGATAATTTCTCCGGTTTCGCATTCTCATCTGAATATAGAAACGATCATCTTTCATAAATACATACGACTACATTACTACATTGTACATGATGTTGATTTGTTTAGCTGAAGAAACCAACCGAAATATGGAATCCAATTTCAATTCGAAAATGAGGGGAGTGGGTCTTTTGTTTTTGCAAAAACTAACTAAGTAAATTTTTGACTACTTCGCGTGAATGTTTTTGTTTTTAATTTTGTAACTAAAGTTTAAAAAATAAATTTTTGTTGCATACTTTTTGTTGTTTGTATTCTTTATTTTTTTTTTGTTTTTTGGTTCAATTTTCTTAGTAGAAACTATTGCCTTGGAACGGTTAAGATTAATGTAGTAGTTTAACTAATAAGCTATTTAAAAAAACAAAAGTCTAGAACTTATTCTTTGTGTAGGTAATAAATACAAAATATTGTTTAAAAACAAAAAAAGAAAAACAAAATGATTACTAACAACCAAAACGTACATCTAAAAAATGTAAAATTTACAAAATAAAAAATAAGAGTATCACAAGTAATAAAAGCGCAGAAAGTATTAGAATGGCCATCCATTGCCGTTTATCTGTAATATAAATAAAAAAATATAACATTTAGTAGAAAATTTAATTGAAATTTTATTTTCAAACATTACAATTCTTATAGAAGAATTTTGATTTTCTCAGCTAATGTAAATAAGAGCGGAAAGAAAGCATTTTTCACATTGAATCACAAAAAGCTATTCGAGACGTAGGTTGCTGAAGAAGTCATTGGCAATATAACCAAAACGCAAGATGCTTCCCTCCACTTCTGGGAAAGTTGGAAGGAGTTGGACAGACAAATAAACGTAAATCTAGTCAAACCACATACACTGGAAGCTCCAAAAAGAAATCTTTAGATACGACAAGTCATAACTATTACAAAGTAGGCACGAAGAAAACTAATCGTTGAGAAAGGAAAAAAGCCTGCATCTTGTGGCAAGTAAGCCACAAGATTGCAGGGAGAATTCCCCTTTGCTGAGCACCTGTTTGGAATGCGGAGATTGCACAGCACGACGACTGTTTTGTACGCCCTGGTCAAAATCGGGTCAGGTCTTGCTATAGCACAGTCTTTATAGCTCTTGACTTCTCGAACGCTTCCGATACTGTCTTTCAAGCCCCCCATTTTTAGAACACCGCCAACACTTCCCTCATGCAAGGCCAAAACAGGTTGGATCACAAATTATCTGTGTGGTCGCCTATTGACGACGCGTATAGTGAAGCAGGGAGGTCCCAAAGGCGTGGTGATACCTCCAGCATTGTTTTTTACCTGCCTTTTCTCAATTGCACACCTTGTGAAGGCAGAACTACATGGTGTCTAGGCAGTATTTGCTTGGCAGCTACTGCAAAGACCACTTTAAGGATAGACCATTTTGAGGATATACATCCACCGCCCGACCCATAAGGTTGGGTCCACACAGTCTGGAGCGACAGATTTATTGCTACAAGAGAGAACCTCTAGATCAGGAGGCGTTTCGGGCATGCTTAGATAAAATTCACGCAGATACGGTAGAAGAAGCAGTAAAAAGCTACCGAATGAACGCTGGAACTTTGGAACACTTTCTATGGCTTTCCCCGGCTATCGCGAGAGAAAATGCTAATTGTCGTATAAAATTTTGACAAAACCTGATTATTGATTATCATAGAAAACTTTACAAAAATTCTTAAGAATTTTTTTAATAATGTAAAAAAATTTATGTTAGTTTGTTCTTTGTTAAGTCATGACAACAATTGCTTTTTATAACATTACCACAATTGTTTGTCATAGCATATCCACAATTGTGTTATGCGCTTGGTCATATTTGTAGCACATATGTATATATGGTTCTCAGGGATATAAAAGAATTTCTTACCATTATTCATATGTAAAACTTTGGCCATTTTCTTCATAGTCGAGTCCAATTTGGAATCTGTGGTTTCGAATTCATTGCCAAAATCATCCAACATCCTAGTGTAGAGAAGGAGAAAGGAGTTAAGCAAATAAAAATCAGATAGTGAAAAACTCTAAGCACAACTTACACCGCCTGTTCGTCTAATTCGACGCCAATCTGACGCGATACAGTCTTCAAAGTTCCTATAGAATCACTTATCATATCCAATTGCTCATCCTGGCCTTGCATCATCCGCTGCTGCACTGATACTGTTTCGCCCACAAATCTATGCGAGGGACTATCCAATGAATTACAATGACCCGGACTATCTATTGTATTCTCCAATTTGGAGTATTTAGCTCCACTATGACGTACTGCAGCCATGGTGCCGGCTAATGTGCTTGCAACACTACCACCACCGCCACTACTAACAACTCCGTTAAGTAATGAATGTGATGACGGGCAATCGACTTGATGCTGCAGATAGCTGTGATTCAGATTCGTTGAATTTCGATCGTTTTCCAGATTATGTTCGTGCTGCTGCTGTTGGTGTTGGTGTTGCTGCAGTTGCTGTTGATTGTGTTCGTCGAGTAGAGGTTGATGTGCTGTAATATCCCTGTCCCGAGAGCGATTCAGGCTCATCTTCTCTTTCATCTGTTTGACCTCATCGCGAGTGTTGTCGATGAAATGTCGGCGACTGGAGAGTTCTCTATTATCGATGCGAAATTTACTAGGATTTTTTTCAACTATGCGTATAAAGTCAAAGAAAACGTCTAGAGTTAAGGTGGAAATCATTTTATATTGGGCAAAAATGAAGAATAAATATTAGGGTGTGAGTTTCCATACAACTTAGAAATATAAGAATCTATTTTAAGACATACGTATCAGGTATAAGGCAGCCCAAACTGGAAGGAGTTTAGACACCCTGAGAGAAATGCAAACAAATTATCTCGGCATAGGATGGCTGTGAGCCCCAGACGGATTGGAACTCCGAGGTCAGATTTGTATGGTTTCATTGTCATCAGTAGAAGCTCAGCTGAGAATTACAGGGCGCATCCACAGGCGGCTAATAGTGGGATGCTTCGAATAGGGAGTGGATACATAGTCGATTGCCAGTGGGAATATCTTAATATACCAGAGAGTCATGGACTACTACAAAAAAGCCCTATATATTTGGAAATGGTAAGTTCAGTGTATTATCTCTTTTCAGAGATAATGGAGTGGCGGATGTATTGGAAATGTACAAAGCTGATATTAACGCCTTACAGGAAACGCATTGGATTGGGAGATGCGTCGCCGTAATAAGTTCAGATTTACTTCGATTCATGAGAAACTAGCCTCAATTCTTTTATGTCAGTCTTATCTGTGTCCATGCCTTTACCGAAGACAAGGACGAAGATACCATTAAAATCGTTCTGGCAGACTTTAATGTTAGGACAGGAAAGGACAGGAACGAAGAATATCTTTGGTCCCAGGTCGGAAAATTTAGCCAAGATAATGTCCGATAATGGATTGAGGCTAAAAGAATTCCCCACATATCATCTTCGTAAAATTTACAAGGCTACATGGTTGCCTCGGTCAAGAAATGAGAAACCAAATTGAGCACGTTCTAATAGATGGAAGGCATTCATCCAACATATTATGGTAATTTGTTGGAGCAAAGATTACAACCCGTCCAAGCGTAGCGAGAAAAACACGATCCCATACTATACGGAAGCTGAACGTCGAAAAGCTGCAAACGCAATAGATGGTAACGTCATACTCCAATCGACTGAGCAAACTTATTGATAAAAACACTCCAATGATATGCTACTGAAGCCATCCTGAAAAAAAAACAAAGTCAGGTGAAGGAGAGAAAAAGAAAATAACTTATACTTCACAGAAAGACGGGAAAAATGGAAAGATGAAGTGTGAGCGAATCGAAATACCAAAGAATCAAACATCAGAACCGATGGCTTTGGTACAGGCACATCCTCCTGCAGAGAAAAATAAGGAAATTTTGCAACATGTTCTGTGTTTAGGACATGGAAAGGACATTTGTCTCAGTCGCTAGTATCCGATAGTGGAGGCGACGTGGATGATGTTATATAAAGTATAACGCCTAGTCAAAATGAGGTCCAAGCAGTGAACCGACTGAAAAAACAAGACAGCAGTAGTCGATGAGTTGTCAGCTCAACTATTAATGGCCGGGGCGGCACGATAATAAGGCGTATGAAGAATACATAACGGAAGATTGGAACCTCAGTACCCTATGTCCCGTACACAAGAAAGGCAAACATGATACTCTCGAGTATACTGCGTGACAGATTTGAACCTGAAGTCAAAGAGATTATTGGGTCCTATCAATGCGGCTTTAGACATGGTAAATCCAGACTAGACCAGCTATTCACCGAGAAGGACAAATCAACACCTTCCATCTCTTTGTTGACTACAAAGCAGCTCTCGACAGCACCAAACGTTGAAAGCTATTTCAAGTAATGTCTGATTTTGGTAACTGCAAAATTAATAAGACTCTGCAGGATGACACTTGCTGATACACGTTCCTCAGTAAGAAGAGGAAAGAATCTCTCCGAACTATTTAATACCAAACGAGTTTTCAGACAGGGAGACAGCTTATCGTTTGATCTCATTAATATCCTGTTGGAGAAGATTATACGAGATGCAGATGTGAATTGATATGGCACACTTCTCAATAACCAACACATGTTACTCGCCTATGGCGACGACATCGATATCATAGGTTGGTCACCGGAAGTACTAACTGCAACCTATGAAAGAATCGAAAGAGTATGAGTGAAAATGGGGCTGAAGTAAATGAAGATAAGACGAAATGGATGGTTTAAACTTCTTGTTAGCGCTTTGTACAACCGATCAGATAAAGAAAATGGAAAATGGCACCGCCTAAACCGAAACGACTGACACCAGTTTTGAAATAAAGCGAAGAATTATACTGGCAAAGAGATGATATTTTGAATTAAGTAAGCTGTTTAGAAACAAGCCCAGACAAAGAATACACTATACAAGGTATTGCTACTACCCGTGTTGTTACATGGTTCTGAGGCATGGGTACTTGTGAAAGCAAACGAGGAGGTGCTTGGAATGTTTGAGAGAGATTCTTAGTAGATTTGTGCGATCTGATTTAGAGCCTAAACTGGCTTTGAAAATGCATTTCTGCAAACAAATTTAAAAAAGTAACTCGCAAAAGTTTAACAATTTTTAACTTTGACGACCAAAAACACTACTTCACATGTAGTAACGCAAAATGGCGTTCTATTTCAAGCGTTACATTTTTTAACTTTTCTGCGTTGCGTTTGTGGAATTTGTGAAAAGAGCTGCAAGCTCAAAAAGCTCATTCTGTTTTGGCCTTAAGGGAGTCCGAACGACGAGCCCCAAACGTCACCACTTATTAGAAAAGTTTTACATGGCTGCAGACCTTACAAATGTCGCCAAAACAAGAGCCATAACCGCCGCCGAAACGTTTTAATGTTCTCGACCGAAAATTCTTACCTCTGCGACAAGGTGGCCTCTATCATCTTTTGAACATAATTATCATTAATATCGTACTGATTTTAAACCGATATATGTATAATGAGTCCTAATTTAACTTTGAGTTTTAATTCAAATAAATATTAAAGAACTCAAATGTTAAAGGAAAGAATAATTAATTCATTCAAAACTTCGAATTTTGGTATTATTTCCAACTTCAAATTGAAAGTTTGAGATAAGCCTCTAAATTATAAATTCCTTTAGAAATACCATCGTCCATTTTAGATTAGATTATCTTAGATTATCCCTTAAAGAAAACAAAAATTAAAAAATTATCTAAGAACTAAATTCCAAGTGACAAGAAACTTGTAAGACAATAAATGAGGTCACACATTCCATTCCACTTTTGCGATTGTAGGGCGAGCTTCACTCGTATAATTAAAAAAAAAAAAAAAAAACAAAACACCATCACATAATTTCCGCTTAAAATTAGCACTATACGAATCTTCAAATCAAAACAAAGACATAATAATAGGGGTGGGGGGAGGTATGGGGGGAAACGAAAGTACGATGCAAATATACTGTCAAACTATGGTAACTATATTGCATTTGAGGATATGTGCTTGCCACGTCCGGCACTTGTCAAAATTGATTTTTCACACAATTTTCCAGTTGCCAAAAATTTAATGCCAATGGCATCATTCTTATTTATGCCCCCCGAACGTATATACATATATGTATGGAGTTTTGTCCAGTCAGCCAACTAACCAACCCATCTCCACTTTGCTATTCCACACTATACAGGATCGAGTGATTTATAACGTTTCTTTTCTGTGTGTGTGTGTGCGTGTGTATTTTTTGAAAAGGATATTGATTGTATCTTCCAAGTCCTCTAAATCCCATTCAATGCTACGCAGTGAATTCCTTAACTCATTTGTGGTCCATTCAGCTTCGGCACTGTTGCAATTTTCACCCAATTCACGCCAACGTAGATATAGACCACGGGTCTTATTCAAAGCTTTAAAAACTTCGCTATAATAAATCAAACAGAAAAAATTGGGTGAAGGAAATTGCGGAGAAAGAAATCCAACAGAAAAGGATATTTTTCATTACAAAATTTTAGAGTTAGATTAATTAAAAATAAAACAAACAATACACACTCTTTAACCACGAAGAAAGGGTCTTCCAACGACATGACCAGCTTTTAAACCTTTTCGTATGAAATTCGTTGAATTTTTTGCAAATTTCTTAACGTTTGGATGATTTTGAAATTCTTGCCAAATTTTCTTTTCTTCATGGATGATTTTCCTTTTACTGTTATTTTGTTTTCACTTTTCACACTTTTGGATGTTCTTTGGTTGCCTTAGTGGTTGGTTAGTGGAGTAACGGTTACCAAATGTCTGTCAAAATTTCCGACGTGGTTATTGTTGTTGCTTTGTGCTTGTCGTCTCTTCATTTGCGAGAAACAACCCTTCTCTCTTCTACTTTGAACTCAGCAAAATATTCATTCTCCCCCACATTTATCTAGGAAGTCATTGGTCGTTGGTGTTTTGAAGCGAGCAGCAGTGAGTTTTAGGTGACACAGGGCAAGAAGGGAGTGGTGGGGCACACGAGTTTGTACGATTATGTTTTCTTCACTTGGGGGGTTGCAATTTTTGTGCTCGGAAAATTTTGTTAATTCATTACAATTTCCTTAGTTTTCACTTGGTTTTTATTAAGTTTTTTTCGGTATTTTTTAACCATAATTATTTTGTATGTATTTTGTACTTTTAATCTAAAAGACAAAAGCCGATAACAATTTGCATAACAATATTTATGTCTTTAAACATATTTAATTTCCACAACATATTTAATTTCCACTTTTTCATTTGTGCTCATCACTCGTCCCGTTGTTCTCGTAAACTAAAAATACCGTTGTATGTTAGCTTTGAGTTGAGCACATACCGTCAAAATAACTTTATGTATTTCCGTTGTAAAAATAGAATGAAAGAGAGGACAAACAAACATGACAACAGTGGGGGTATTCAATTTCAAAGTGCACATTAAAATTGTTGACTGTTAAAAAACAGCCCATTTCTAGAACAGAAGCAAACACGCCATTGGGTAAGAAAATTGAATTCCAAAACATTACATATGAGCATATGACATCCAGAGCATATGACAAATAGTTGCCAATGCCATAACCAAAATTAAATATGCATATGATGAAAGAAATTTATGTTGCTATCAGACAAGGATCACAGAATGCATTAAGTTCCCCTGGCCTACATGGCATCATGGAATTTGAAATTGTAAGTAAAGTTAGAAGATCGACGACTGGGCATTTTCTCTCAGCAGCACGTACCTGTGAGAGGGAGGAATTTCATTGAAGAGATTATTGATGCATTCTCTAAAGCCATTCATATCGGTTTCTTTATAAATAATCTCCGGCGTTTATAGGCTATGAAGACTGGGGTCGGTCAATAAACGTAATTATGCCGCAGTCTGATCTCAATAAGTGGATGGATTGGCAGTATACATCATTTAGCAAACTAGGCAGCGTAGTAAAAATGTTTTAATCTCCCAAAATTTTGGTGGGACATCCTCATTCACTGTGCAAAATTTGGAACCATAAAACTTCCAATATCATGCTGGTCATTACTGAAGAGAAAATGTCATAAATCGCCTTAAACATTAAAATTCCTTAGTAACAAGCGATTGCGGTAGATTATAGTTAGGTTACATTGAAAAGATGTTACGGATCCAAACTCGCCCCATATCACTATTACATTTGATTAGATGTATGACCTCTAATCAAAAGAAACTTTTTCAAGAACTCCCTGATACCCACATATTCTCCAATTGTTTTCCATCCTATGTCCTTAAGTCGGTTCAGGCAAAGTATAAACAACACCTATCAGTCGGTACATGTTAGTCGCCAAAGCCGGGCAATTATATAGGAAATAATATACGCTATAACGCTTCGTAATTTATCTTATATACCATTCACACGCTATCACTTGCCGTACATATTCTGCATTAAAGCGCTGTGTTCCTATGTGTCCAGTAGCGATAGCGAAAGTCATACTGATCTTCTTCTTGCTACCCTTCAGTATTCGTCTTTTGTCATGATCCGGAATCCATAACCTATGACACTATACACTATGTAGCTCCAATGTTGACTCGCCTGTTGAGCGAACCGCAGTGGAATAATATTCAGACATGATAACATGCTGCTCTTCAAACTGATACAAGCTATCTTCTTAATTATCACGTGGACCACTAAATACTTCTCGTAGGAATACACAATTGCTTACATGTTCCAAGTATCTACTATGCTGTTTTCCTAGCGGCCATTCAAATGACCATATTGGGGATAAATACAATCAGAGTGACGTAGCTCAATTACGTACCGGCAAATGCAGCCGCCTCAAGGATTGATGCCGACGTGCGAGATGTATGTCCCGATCGTAACCAGGGACCACGCAATAGACGTCACCTGTTTAACTGCCTAGCCAGACCCACTTGACTCAGATCCAGATCCCTGGATCTGAGTCGAGTGTTCCTGGATCTTGACACTCAACAGAATCAAGCAGGCGAAAGATAGAACACAACAAACTGCTACAACGTCACGCAGAACTTATATAATCTGTCGAAATAGCATTGAAGAAAAACAGTTGCCTGTTCAGTGTCGCCCAAAGCACCTGATGAAGTTGACATCCCTAAGCACACCATAGTAGATGCATCAAATAAAGGATAAACGCAGCACAATGTTGCCACAACAGCAACAATATTTGTATCCATATAATGTACTAAATTCCACTTGGACAAATTCATAAAGTGACTCAGATATTAGTTTGTTGTTGTTGTAGGTGGCGATCCTCGTCAAGCTCCTGTAGGTGAACAAGCTCGTTCTGGTCCAAAGGAGTGATCGCCACGAGAACAGGGTGGCCATTGGTTATTTAAAGGCGCCAAAAACTCGCCTTGTCATATCGAGCATCGTAGGTTCTCAATATTTGTGGAAGAGTCGGTGTCACCCGACCTCTCTCTGAGACTCTCCACTCGATACCGCTGATTATCCGCGACTGCAGTTACAGCTACTCCCAATGGAGCATTCCACTATTCGCAACCTTTGGATGCGCCCGGTAGCTAGCAGCTAAGCTTCTCGTGACAGCAATGAACACCACACAGGTCGGACCACAATGTACCAGCTTGTGTGGTGCTCACAGCTATTCCGTGCCGGGATAGTTGTAAGATATTATATTCGCTGTAAGTATACAGATTGATTGATTCTAGGATTATTCGAATCGAACACCGTCTCCAGATTCCGCAATATGGCCGCTTTAGTAAGAGCGGATTATAATCATTCTGCAGTCAGATAAGTAAGTTTTTCAGGGCGAGCCCATACGTTGTCGGATCGCGTCCCTAAACTTCCAGACACTCCTCCTGACATGTTTCGGAGAAGGTTCCAGCTCAGTGAGTTAAAAATTCCGGTGATTCTCCTGGTGGCCGCTTAAGAGATACAGTTTAGAGAAAAGCTTATTATGATCTCCAAAGTTATCAACAATGTTTCTTTGTCCTTACCCCAAGAGCTGCCAGCCAAAGATTTGAGGACTTAGTTTGTTTCTTGCCTTTTGTTAGGTACTATTGGCTAGTGCCAAAAAAGCACCTCGTAAGACTTAAAAAAAAATCCGCCATTCAATCTCTGAATTAAAACTTATACATATATCTAAAGTCAAAAACAACAATTTGATCAAGATTTTTGTCCAATGGCTGGTACTATATTCACTTTTCGCCGATTACTCTTCTAGATAATAGATTTTAAAGCGAAAAAACTTGCTGATTTCATTCAGTAGGACATACACTCAATAATTATGGTAAAATTTTAATAAAATTGTTATTTTCGTAATGTTTCAAAAAAGAAATATCGGAAAAACGGTGAAAACGAACATGGTACCAGCTATAATACGATATTGGGTATAATAAAATTATGATTTTCATTCTATTTCGGCCCTATCGCGAGTACCCCTATGTTTTAAGAATTCAGTGACATGAGTGTGTTTTTAAATTGTTTTAGCACACCTTTCTCCAGCAAAGCAAAAACAAACTACCCTCCGAAAATACTTCTCATTTTTTCTATTAGCAAGAGAGCAGTAGTCACTTTTAATGCAATTGTTTCACGGGAAATAGTTTTATGTTGCTGTTTTTACTTCCCAAAAAAATACTATTTCTGAAATGGACATGGAAGTCGCTATCTACGTTAAACAAAATGTACTTACTTCAATGGAAAATGCTCTAGAAACACAAAAAATGTGAATGATCTTTGTCAACAACAATTATGTTACTATATTTTATTATTTGTTTGAAATTGTTTTTTATGCCAAAGAGGGTGACTTATGTTTGCTTATGTTAAAAAAAGTAAACATTTATTTTTCGCAGTCCCATTTACCAAACCAAAACAGCTGATTGTAAATGTTGCCAGATTGGCTATTAAGATAATTCCCAAATTCAGGGTAGGGATGCTTACTAAGCGGCATGGCTAAAACCCCGTTTACACTGAACTTTAAATTTAAGGATCTCGTCAGCTGATTTTATGATTTACAGGTAGTGGCAGTGGAAAACAACAAAATATTGAGTGCACTTTATGACAAAACCAGTGATACGCGAAACTCTGATCCTGTGTATGTTACTAGTTCGCGCCATTTTTCGTTGCTTGTGTGTGTGTTATAGTTCTTAACTATAATACACACTCGCAACCAAAACTTCTTGACAAATTATGCACTTCGCGAGACAGTTCTATTAAGGACATACATATGTCAAATAAACCTACTTTCGAACAACCTGCAGAAATCTGCCTCTCCCCTTATTCGCCCTGAAGTTGCTATGATCACCCAGAACTCTTATCAGCAGTCCGAAGTCATGTTTACCTCACCCAAAGATAAGAGCCATCCCGTTTCGGGAAAAATTCGTCCATAAGGACTTTGCCACACTGCAACCCATAGCACAACCAACGTCTCATTCGCACGTTTATCGTAGAATGCGTAACCTTACCAAGAAGCTTGAATAGGGCAGGTCTCATTGAATTCGTAGCACGATCAGCTATTATTAGCGATTCAATCCAGGTCGGTTCGTTAGACGCCTTATCGTAGAAAGCTTCTACTATACCAAGCTAGCACATGGGAAGGTTTTTTTTTTTTGATTCCGTAGCATGTTCTGCTTTCATTTTCGATTCACTCCTGACCAGCTTGTCGGCCGCCCTGTTCTAAACAGAGCTAAACAGTCTTCCTCACGTTCGGAATAAGTTCCTTGTATCTTCTAACCATTTCAAGCTCATGTGGCCCGTCGCCAGAGTCTGCAACTCAATGTGATTGTCCACGAATAAACGTTACAGTCCGATTAGGCCGTCGCTCCGCATCGACATCGTCTCCTGTTACTTCAGGTACGCGCAGATCTCCACCCGTTCAGAGTAAGAGAAATCGGACCTATAAAGAAATATGTATTATATATTTCTTACGAATGTCTTCTTTACCAATCACTTGCCGTGATAAAAAAATATCGGAGCAATTAACACCTTGTTTAAAACGAATTTTATAAGTCAATGCCATTTTAATCGCTCAAATTTTAGGTCTATATTTTTTCTGTGTATTTTAAACGAACATTTTGATGTGTTGCAAACGGTATGACAAATATACCCTCGTCCTTCGGTGGTGGGTATAAAAATCTGATCTTCATGAACAAATTTATAGAATTTATTTGAATTTAAAGATTTTACCTAATGTGACTCATACTAAAGGCCGGCATTCTTAATTCGTTTGATAACAAATCGGCTAAAAACAAAATTGCAAAAAAAAACGTTTATCTACTTCAGGGCATTCACAATCGGTACTTGAAGAGAAAAGAAAAAAAACAGGACTATTTTCTCAAAGTCTAGTTTTCCCTTCAACATGTATGAACTATGGGATGATTTCGTATAAGGTCAGTATGTTCGTTTTTCACAGTTTAAAGCGCATATTTTTCGCGATTTCTTTTTTGAAACACTACAAAAATCTCAATAATAACCTACCACCTTTATTAAAATTGTTTTATAAGTTATGGTGGCTACCTACTGTAAAAAATCAATAAGGTCTTTTACTTCAAAATCTATTATTACGAAAAAAATTCGCGAAAATCGAACATAGTACCAGCCTTAAGCCGTCATTTGTCATAAATTGTGTTGTAAAATAGATAAATAAAATTGTTCGACATTACAATAGTTGGTATTTTTGTGATGATATGTATGAATGATACTTTGAAAAATGGCCCTAGTCAATGTTTTCCTTTGATTAGAATGAAATGGTAACTGAAGTGGGGCAAAACAATGGTATGTTCTGCTATTTATTCTAAGGTCTAATCAATAATAGCTCGATAAATGAGCGTTATCAATTCCAAAACAAACAATGGTAACATTTTCAGAAATAAGACAGAGAAAAGAGAGAGAAAACTCCATTTCCACAGCTATTATATGCGCTGTGCTGAGCAACTAATTTCTAGTTTGAATTTTAAAAGCGTAACGGTAACAACGATCTAGTTGTGACAATCCTCATCAATTTCAATATTAATATTTTTAATTCAAAAATGCTCGAAAGTGATGCTGTGCGTAATTTGCAATTCGACAGTGAGATACGTGTGGCCCAACAAAATCGCACTGAACCCCGAGGTGAAAATAGTAAAAAATTATTTTCGTTTAGAGCATATCCATGCTAAACAGTCTTTGTCGAAACCATGAAAGTTATAGGTCACATAGTCGTATCTTATCGCAAAAATGTTTTGTTATTGTTAATAAAAAGATTTGCGCTTATGCCAGTGGGCTTTTCGAAACCCATACACAATGACACATCAAAAAACAATAAAAAAGTGAGAAGTTCGGCCGTGACGATCTTTAGATACCCACCACCATGGATATATGCATCATCCTATTTTATTAGAACTTTACTACCACATACATATTTATATTCAAATATGAGCTGGTCTGGATCATATTTGATTCAGGTACCGAAAACTCTTATACAAGCCACAGTTTCAGCATAAATCCACTTTGTATGGGATTAAGACCTTAAATTGGAAGATGGGCTTAAGACCCCAAATAGGTGTAACGGTCTAAATGGCAGCTATATCTAAATATAGTCCGATCAGAACTACATTTGGTTCGAATGACGAAAGTTTTAACCCAACTAACTGTTTCAAATTCCAGTGAAATCGGATTATAAATGCGCCTTTTATAGGCTTTAAACCCTATGTCGACATATAGCTCTATATGGCAGCTATATCCTAATATGGTCCGATTTCGCCCTTTCAAGAAATCGACCTGCGTGTAGAAAATATACGGATCTGTGACAAATTTCAGCTGCATATCTCAATTTTTGATGGCTGGACGCGATTACAATAGATGAATAGCCAGACACACGGACATCGATAAATCGTCTTAGTATTTTAGAAGATCAAAAAATATATACTTTGTATGGTAGGAAATGGGTATTTCGATATGTTGCAAACGGAATGACTAAACGAATATACCCCCTATCCTATGGTGGTAATTAATTTTTTTCTGTACTACAATTGGCCATGACAAACATTTGTTCCACTAGCCGAACACAGAATAGATTTTAAAGCGCCTCAGTCCTCAGTACTCTTTGCTCTTTTTCTAATTTCTGACACCTAGTTCAAATATGTCTTTGTCCACTTGATCTTTTCATCGGAGTTTTGATCTTTCCGTTTTGCGTATACCACAGTGTTTACCTTTAGATATCTTCAAGTTATTTGATAGGGTTTGGCACTATACACTTTTATCAAACCTATTCGCTTTTGGTATGGCTTCATTTGGTTTATATCGAGCTTTCTTGGAGATCGCACTATACGAGTTGTTATAGACGGGGTTTCATCCAATGAGCATAAATTGACTACAGATGTACCACATGACTGTCCTTTCCTCCTCCCTTTTTATACCCTCCACCATAGGATGTAGGGGTATACCAATTTCGTCATTCTGTTTGTAATACCTCGAAATATGCGTCTAAGACCCCATAAAGTATATATATTTTCTTGATCGGCATGACATTTTAAGTCGATCTACCCATGTCCGTCCGTCTGTCGAAAGCACGCTAACTTTCGAACGAGTAAAGCTAGCCGCTTGAAATTTTGCACGAATACTTCTTATTAGTGTAGGTCGGTTGGGATTGTAAATGGGCCATATCTGATCATGTTTTGATATAGCTGCCATATAAACCGATCTTGGATCTTGACTTCTTGAGTCACTAGGGGGCGCAATTCTCACCCGATTTGACTGAAATTTAGCATGAGGTGTTTTGTTATGACTTCCAATATATGTGCTAAGTATGGTTTAATTCGGTCCATAACCTGATATAGTTGCCATATAAACCGATCTTGAATCTTGACTTCTTGAGCCACTAGAGAACACAATTATTATCTGATTTGGGTGAAATTTGTACAACATGACCTTCAACATACATGTCAAATATGGTCTGAATCGGTCTATAGCCTAATAGAGCTGCCCTATAAAACGATCTCCCTATTTTACTTTTTGAGCCCCTAAAGGGCGCAATTCTTATTCGATTTGACTGAAATTTTACACAATGACTTCCACTATGGTCTCCAACAATCATTTCATTATGGTCCGAATCTGACCATAACTTGATATAGCTCCAATTGCATAGCAATTATTGGTTTGCCCAAGAGTCACAGCTTGTGACTCTGTAATTGCATTCTTTCTTCTGTCAGTTATCAGCTGTTACTTTTAGCTTGCTTTAGAAAAAAAGTGTAAAAAAAGTATATTTGATTAAAGTTCATTCTAAGTTTTATTAAAAATGCATTTACTTTCTTTTAAAAAATCCGCAATTACTTTTTGCGCAACCCAATATTTTCTTTTATCCTTTCCTTTACTTTGTTTGCCTAAAAAGAGACACCGGGAAAATAATTTGACAAATGCGATCCATGGTGGAGGGTATATAAGATTCGGCCCGGCCGAACTTAGCACGCTTCTACTTGTTTTCATTGACGATCTTATGAGTCAGACTTCGAATTCGATTTACTCCTTTACGTATGACAGCAATCTGTGTCATTCATTTGCTTTCGACCATAGGCAGAGTCTTCAAGAGATTGAGGACAAGTAGCTTTCTTAAGCGTTGCAAGAATTATTTCACATCCTCTGATCTTCTGAATATTTATACAACCTATATCAGGCCATGGATAGAATATAACTTCCATGTATGGGTAAGAGCTCCAAAGTTCTGCATGGAGAGCGATGGTGTTGAGCGGCAATGGTAGGATATCGCAGTGTATTGTTTCTCTTGAACATCGTCGGAATATGGGCAGCACGAAAAAAAAAGTAAAAGCATGTTAATTCTAGGCTGTGACGAATCTCCACAACGGATAGCACTTGTCAAGTTCTTTTCACGGTTTCTCTTTATATATCGAAACTATAAAAACGGTACTTCCACCTCTCATCACTAAATTTCACAAATGACTGGCGACCACACAAATAATTCGTGACCCAGCGTTTCAGGCCTGGCTGGAGGGACGTGTTGGCGATAACCTCAAATAGTTTGGCATGGCTGACCGTGTCGAACGCCTTCGATAGGTATCACATGGCCTGGCCTGATTGAAGCTACGGCAAATGTGTGCGATGATGACATGCAAAACAGTTGTTGTGCTATGCAGTCTTTGATATCTATGCGGATGTCCTCGTGAGGAATAGTGCCTCAAGTGTCTTGGCTACAGCTGAGAGAAGGTATATCAGTCTGTACGACTTCCCCAAACTCGAATCCTTTCCTGGCTTCAGCAGCGGCATTACTCTGCCCATCTTCCAGACATCGGGAACTATAAGAGTGTTCAAAGATAGGTTGAGGACAGTTGTAAGGTAGTCAACTCCAGGTAGATCCAGATTCTTCAGCATCAGTGTAGATATTCCGTCGGGGCCCAACGCCTTGGGTGATTTGTCGCCACGAATGACATTCGTAACTTCGCCCACGGTAAATTGTGATGGCTGTCCATCGGCTCGGAGACCACGAATACGACGAATTGCTCATCTCCTTGCCCTGTCACTCTCGGGATGCACAATAAGTTGACGCTTGAGCAACCTAGAGCACCTCTTCGGTTTAGTCACAGTTACGTCGCCAAAAGTGACTGTCATCCCCACAGCTTGCCTAAACCGGTACCTTAGTTTCATTGCTCCAAGTGTCCAGCCACAAATTCCGCTTATGTTCGTTGACTACCTTGTTTATTTCCAGATTCAGTTCGCTGATTCTGGGGTTCCGTACAACGAATCCCATTACGCATGTCTGCGAATACTACAGCGAGTACTACTGCCTGCGTCGGGAAATTGGGCCACACTTGAGGTATTCCACTGGGTGGTATAAATCGAGCGGCTGCTGCGTTAATCGGAATATCCTCTCGGCAACTATCACATTCGAGGGGGGTGTGGGATCACTGAAGCGGCAATTGGTATACTCTCTGAAGCCGATCCAGTTTTCTGATTGATAAACTCCCGGCCCTCCGAGGTTATGAAGTCGGGTTGTCGGTCGATGGTGACAATTATAAAGAGATGGTCTGATCCCAAAGAAATTACGGCTTGCCAGGTTACGTCACTCAGTAGATGCAATGAAAATGTCTGCCGAGCTGCAGCATCTCCTCGTAATCCATGTGAAGGCATCCTCATTCACCGAGCAAAACGTGGAGCATTCAATCTGCTCTGCCAAAGCTATGCCCCGCTGGTCGTTACCTAGGGGAGAATGCCATGAAATGTGATGCGCATTAAAGCTTCCTAGAACAAGACGATTGTGGCCAGACAGTAGCCCACTTATATCGAGCTTATACGGTTGGCCGTTAACTGGGTCACAACTACCAACCGGCGGCATGTACACGTTCTATAGCTTTTTCTCGGCAGTAGCGGACTTGACTGCTGTTCCCATGCACTCCATGTTGGAGTCGCTAGCGCCAGGCGCAGGCGAGATAGGTCTATACTGCACGGAATGGTGTATACCAAAAGCCAATCCCCCACCTCCATTCCTTCAGTGATCCTTACGTAACACATTGTATCAGTGACAACTGTGCAAGCTGCAGGTGTTGGTCAGCTTTGTCTCCTGGATCGCCGCAACCAATATGTTCTTCCGACTCATAAAATCTACTATCTCGTCGATCTTGCCTCTCAGACCTTTGCAATTCAACTGCAAAAAAGATACACTTCCCGGCACTGGTTGAGTATATTGTCGCACAGGAGAAGTCGAAGGGGTCAAATAGTCCGACGATGAGGACTCCAAAGTCGACGGCGATTGTTACCCACTGTTATCTTGTTCGTACAGCGCTTTGCAACATATTCAGTGTGACTATACTCCCGTAGTCGGACAGAGGTTAGCTGAACGCCAGGGTTCGAATCTTGGCGAGACCATCAAAAAAATTTTAAACGATGCTTTTCTCCCCCTATTGATGGCAACATTTGTGAGGTACTATGCCATGTAAAAACTTCTCTCCAAAGAGGTGTCGCACTGCGCCGTTCGGACTTGGCTATAAAAAGAAAGCCCCTTATCATTGAGCTTAAACATGAATCGGATTGGTGAAATCTTCAAGTGCAAAAAAAAAAAATACTCCCGTAGTGAAGTAAGGCCAGAGCAAGATCGGATGCACCTACTCCGTGCACCGGTTACCACCTTCCCGGGACCGACCGATGATGGAGGCGGTTCCAGCAAACCGACAAGAGCCAGGGTCCAGGGTTCTTTTCAATCCCTGCACGGGCCAGAAGCGTGCTGAGAAAATACTGCGGGATGTGCCTCTCCCATGACGAACAACGATGAACACTTACAATGAGGCGGCAGCGCTTGCCGATGCCGATTCCATCGGGTCAATCCGGTGCGTACAACCGTCTGCCGTGGGATTGAGTTCTCCTTGGTCTGTGGTATCACAATGAGCTTAAAATTGTCTAAGTGGGTCTGCCACTCTTACCTTACCTTAAAACTTCTCCCCAAAGAGATGTTGCACTGCGGAACGTCGTTCGGACTCGGCTATGAAAAGGAGGTCCTTTATCATTGAGCTTAAAGCTTGAATCTGACAGCACTCACTGATATGTGAGAAGTTTGCTTCTGTTCCTTAATTTGACAAATTTACAAATTAGTTGGGGATAGCAAATGGACCATGTCAGTTCAGATTTGAATATGCTGCCGTATACAGTGGTCCTTGAATTGGAGTTCTTGAGTCCCCAGAAGCCACAATTGTTATCCGATTTGAGCGAAATTTTGCGCCTAGGGATTTATTTTGATTTCCAACATACATGGTATGTATTGTCCTGATAAAACACCCTTATAAACCGATCTCCCGATTAGTTTTCTACGGCCCTAGAGGCTTAAATTTTTGCCTGATTTGGGCAAGATTTGTTCGTAAAGTACAAGATGACCTTAAACTAAGTTCATTTGTGGAAATTTTAGCAGAATCTATGGAAGTGGTTTCCCTAGATTCGGTCCTAAGTTAGCAAGTTTTTACTTGTTAACATTCCTATAAAACTTTATTTTGTGCTGTGTATTCAAAATTTTGTCTCTTATGTTGAAATTATTCCCCCTTTTCTTTTCTAGTGTTCGATGGCCCTCAAAGCATAACATCACAACCCAGATGTAAGTATTTTTTTTTTAATTTGAAATTTTTTCCAAAATTTTAAAAAAATATAATTTCCAGTTTCCCAACGCATACCATTACCGGTGGCCACTGTGGAACAAAATGCCAGAGGTGTGCAATCAACATTTATTCCATTGTCGGGCTTTGATTTCTTAAAGGATATACCCTCAATTTATATTGAACAAACATTTGAATTGAATGAATGTAAGTCGATCCAGTATGATCCAACTTTTGTCAAATTTTAATTATTTATTATATATTCTCTATATCTATAGCCCTAACCGCTGTTTCGTCGGAAAATCGATTTGTGGTACGCTCTGTTATGGGTGATGCTATATACGCTGCTTCCGAATATTCAACTGATAGAAATCGCATGATCTGGGGTTCAGCGAGACCCTTTCAAATGCATTTGTTGGACAAGACCCATCAGGAGGCATTGCTGTTTCAAAAGAAACTAGCCTTCGGCTTTATGTGTTGCCAACCCAAAAGTCTTGAAGTCTGGGTGCCACCGGGAAATATACTAGGTCGCATAGTACAATCGCCTACGTTGTTTTCACCTGAATTTTATATCGAAGATGGGGCGTCGGGTAATCCAATTTTTTGCATTGAAGGCCCAAAAAACACAGGATTCTGTTGTTTTTGTTTACCCAAGGAAACATATTTTAAAATACATTCTGGTGGAGAGTTGAGAGCTTCCATTGATCGTAAATGGATGAATGGCAAGGCACAGTATACAACGAATATATATTTTAGTGATCCTAAATTAACGGCCAAAGATCGAGCTTTGATATTGGGAGCAGCATTTTTGTTGGTAAGTTGGATGTATTTGTTATGGAAATTAAAATTTGACACTTACGCCTGTCAAGATGTGCCCTTGCATTGAGAAAGGCCTCAGGACAACAAGCGTTGTATAATAGCAGCCATGACACAAGGCACATGGTAATGACAAGTTGGAAGCCAACTGGGATTATCAGTGAAGGGGTCATATCAAATAGTGCTCCAGTATTCCCATGTATTCCATAGTGATACCGAAATCCATACTGACGTCCTAATTCCACTCGCTAACTGCCATGTCTCAATCCAATCGAAAAATACCAGTAAAAATCTGCCGTTTGAGAACAGATTTCGAAAATGGATTTCTGTATCAATACGGAACACTAAGACTATTGGCGCGCTTGGGCAGAATAGGTGAGGCTGGTGGCAGCCACAGGGTATGTGAGAAAGATGATAGGTTGGAACATTTACTTACTCAATGGCCGCTAACGGGGGGAAGAGGCCGAGTAAGCGAGTAAAATAGTTTGAAATCTTCCAATTTTATATTGTTGTTGTTGTAGCCACATGAGCAAGCTCGTTCCGGTCCGATCGCCGAGTGGACATAATGGCCATTGGTTATTTGAAGGCGCCAATAATTCGCCTTGTCATATCGACCATCATAGGCACTCAGTATTTATGCAAGAGCCGGTGCCGCCCGCTCTCTCACTGAGACTCTGCGTTCGATACCGCTGATTGTCTGCGACTGCAATTGCAGCTACTCCGTATGAAGCATTCCACTATCCGCAACCTGAGGTTGAGCCCGGTAGCTCGCAGCTAAGCTTCTGGTGATAACAATGAACAGATCTGGGCTCAAAGTTCCAGCGTATATGGTGCTCATAGTTATCCCGTGCTGGGTTCATTTTAATAAACTATGTATGTTACATTGTACACAAATTAACAGGCACAGCCAGACGGACATAGCTTAATTGAATCCGAGTTGTTGTTGTTGTTGTTTTAGATGCACGTTGCAAGTATATTGATTCTTCTTCTGTCTTCCTAGTCCACTCTTCTCTCTGAGATAACCTTGACCCAGAAATGATTCTTAGATCCAGCTCTAAAAATGTGGCTGCTTCAACCGGATCGATCTTTAGTGCAATCATTTAACCGGATCGGTCTATAGCCAGATTCGTTGGTTTCGCCAGGCATCTAATGGGTGATTGGTGTTATAGGGTGTAGTGCCACATTCAGGGCAGATATTTGTGATAGTACCGTCTAATACGAGTTCAGCCTGTTACACCATCCGGTTCTCAGTTGGGAACTTCTCTGTTCTGGTCCTCCTGGGCAGGTCTTTCTCGTCATCAGCAATGGGTGGTGGGCGTCCACCAAGCACTATACTCGGTCGGTTTGATAAGGTCGCACTAGTTACTGCATCTCAATAGATATCCTGTACTGTGAGCGGGAATGTTGCTGATATTCTTCTTCTTTTTCTCTGCTAGGGGCGCACGAAGTCAGTGCCAGCCCTGTGATTCGGAAGTTTGGCAGCTTTTATCGATGTCAGCCCAGGAGAAACTGTTTCGATATAAAGTTCGCAGTGGTCCTTGACCCTTAAGATCGTAGTCTCCTCGCGTAGAGTCGGTGCCGCATTCTGACAATTTTGTAGGTTTCACCAGTATGTTTCGCACCCCCGCGGTTCATACCGGGGACTTACATTTTATTACCGGTCACCCGATTGCTTTATATCTCGTCAACAGGTTTTTTTGTGTTTTTGTCGCAGGCACAATTTCATGTGGAGCAACCTCGTTCTGATCCAAAGGATCGATCGCCATGGGAACAGGGTGGCATTTGGTTATTTAAAGGCGCCAAAAACTCACCTTGTCATATCCAGCATCGTAAGCACTCAGTATTTGTGCAAGAACCTGTACCGTCCGATCACTCACTGCCATTCTCCGCTCCATAACGCTGATTGTCCGCCACTGCCGTTGCAGTTACGCCGGATGGAGCATTCCACTATCCGCAACCTATGGACGCGCCCGATAGCTCGCAGCTAATCTTCTAGTGAAAGCAATGAACACCACACAGTTCGGAGCTGTGCGGTGCTCACAGCTATCCCGGGCCGGGATCGCCGTGTCTGCGCATAACGTTTTTCTGCTATCTTATTCCGGAGGTCGTTACAGTTGAATTGCTTGCGTTAATTTAATGCCATTCTGGGCGGGCACGTTGACATGTGGTGTTAAATTACGGCGTTGTGTTAGGACTAATGTTGCCGTTTTTAGTAGGTTCCAAAATTGGTAGGTTTTTATCCTCTTCGTAGGTTGGTAGGTTTTCCCACCATACATAAATATCATACCACCAATACGTAAATACCAAGTTGATTACAGAAAAAATCGCCGGGAATAACTCAAAACTAATTCATTTCATTCCGTTTCTGTGTATTCGTTAGGAGTGCATAATAAAACCATGGATGCTACTGTTACAAGGCTTCTCACTGCTTCAAATTTCAGAAAAAGGGCATAAGTTTTGATATTGACTATAATTGGTATGAGTTTTAAGGGATCTCTTCCAAATTTCGTAAATCTGGGTAGGAGGCCACCGTAGCGCAGAGGTTAGCATGTCCGCCTATGACGCTGAACACCTGGGTTCGAATTCTGGCGAGACCATCAGAAAAAATGTTCAGCGGTGGTTGTCCCCTCCTAATGCTGGCAACATATGTGAGGTACTTTGCCATGTAAAACTTCTTTCCAAAGAGGTGTCGCACTGCGGCACGCCGTTCGGACTCGGCTATAAAAAGGAGGCCCCTTATCATTGAGCTTAAACTTGAATCGGACTGCACTCATTGATATGTGAGAAGTTTGCCCCTGTTCCTTAGTGGAATGTTCATGGGCAAAATTTGCATTTATTTTTGCAATTTGGGTAGGAAATGTGGGTTTTGTGCTTTCAATGCCTTCAGACGGAAAACATGCATATTTGGCAGTTGCATACAAATATGGCCAAATCTGGTCCATTCAACTCAGTGTAACGACGAAAATGGGTAGTAAAAGCGCCTTTCTGGGCTCAAACACTTAAATTGGGAGATCGCTTTATCCAAACTTGGCACGGTTGTTAATTGAAATTGGGTCAGAAATACGACTTTATAAACTGAAGATTTCTCATCGGGAGATCAGTATAAAGGATTTTATATCAAGATATAGGTCACTTTTATACCCACCACCACCATATATATCTCCATCCTACTAATCTAGTCATTCCGTTTGTAACACCTCGAAATATTCATCTAAGACCCCATAAAGTATATAGATTCTTGTTCGTCTTGATCATCTCGATGTTCAGAGACGATCTAGCTATGCCTCTCCGTCCGTCTATCGAAATCATGATAGCGGTCGAACGCTTAAAGCTAGACGCTTGTACAGATATTGTAAAGATACTTGTACAGATACTTAATATTGATGTAGGTCGTTGGGGATTGCAAATGGGCCATATTGGTATAGATTTAGATATAGCTCCCATATAAACCGATCTCCCAATTTGACTTCTTAAGTCCTTACAAGCCGCAATTTTTGTCCAATTTGCCTGAAATGTTACATGTGGTGTTCTGTTACGACTTCCAACAACTGTGCCAAGTATCGGTCTCTAACCTGATATAGCTCCCATATAAACCGATCTTCCGATTTGACTTCTTGAGCCCTTAAAAACCTTGTCCGATTTGGCGAAAATTAAGCATGTAGTGTTTCGTTATGACTTCCAACAACTGTGCCTAGTAGGGTCCAAATCGGTCTTAAACCTGATACAGCTACCATATAAACTGATCTCCCGATTGATTCCTTGAGCCTTTACAAGCCGCAATTTATGTCCGATTTGGCTAAACTTTTGCAAATAGCGTTCTGTAACAACTTTCAACAACTGTGCCAAGTACGGTCCGAATCGGTCTATAACCTGATATAGCTCCCATATAAAGCGATCTCCCGATTTGACTTATGGAGCCCTTACAGGACGCGTTTTTTATCCGATTTGGCGGAAATTTTGCGTATAGTGTTCTGTTATGATTCAACAACTGTGCCAATTACGGTCCAAATCGGTCTATAACCAGTTATAGCTCCCATATTTTAGGAGAATCCATGGTGGTGGGTTCCCAAGATTCGGTTCGGCCAAACTTAGCACGCTGTAACTTGTTTAACTTAAGGCAGTAGAGTGATTTCAACAAAAAGACGGATGTGTTTGTCTAGATCCTTTATGAATATCGACGATCTAGTACTTTGCAGAGTTGAAAATGTATATAATGTGCTCAAAATGAAATGTCAAAGTGGCCAACTGTTTGGCAGTGGCTAAAAATACACGCTATATCACATTTTTGGTTTGTACAACATTTGGTAGGTTTTGAAGTGGCAACACTGGTTAGGATCTGTGGTGGCGAGGCATTGGGCAATGATTGTTGTGTTATCAGAGGTGGTGAGTGTGTTGTTGTTGAGGAGTTATTGGTTGCCCAAAAAGTAATTGCGGATTTT
This sequence comes from Stomoxys calcitrans, assembly GCF_963082655.1. Lineage (NCBI taxonomy): Eukaryota > Metazoa > Arthropoda > Insecta > Diptera > Muscidae > Stomoxys > Stomoxys calcitrans. Next base: position 128,255,878 of record NC_081556.1, read on the forward strand.
TCATATAGTCGGCGTTGACAAATTTTTTCACAGCTTGTAACTGTAATTGCATTCTTTCTTCTGTCAGTTATCAGCTGTTACTTTTAGCTTGCTTTAGAAAAAAAACGTGTAAAAAAAGTATATTTGATTAAAGTTTATTCTAAGTTTTATTAAAAATGCATTTACTTTCTTTTAAAAAATCCGCAATTACTTTTTGGGCAACCCAATATAAGAAGATAGCTTATATTTTGTTTCTACAATATTTCGTTCTACAAAATTGAACAGTGACTTATATTTATTAGACCACTCAATGTCCGTGCCGAATTTGAGTGCATAAGTTATCCAATATTCACGGGATTGTGACGATATGGGGGTTTACATATATACCCGAAGTGGTGGGTATCCAAAGTTCGGCCCAACCGAACTCAATGCCTTTTTACTTGTTTTATTAAAACTCAGAACGTCCAGTAAAAAATCCCAGTGAACTTGGTTTTGTGTTTTCGCCCCATCTCTGTACCATAAACCTAAGCTCTAACACTATCTTTTATTTTCCAGGAATACATGTATTTTCAGACAAGGTTTTGAACAAAACGCAAGTGAGAGCGAGAGAGAGAGAGAGTGACCACATGGCGTTGTTTAGTCGTTTTGAACAAATTGAACCCCCTTTAAAGACTTTTGCCGCACAAAACTCAAAGACCAAACGCATAAATGAAAATTTTTATTTTCAAAAAAAAGTTTTTTATTTTATTTTTTGTTTGTTATTTCAAACATTTTCGTGTTTTGTTTATGATTTTTTTTTCACTTTGTTTCATATGCACTATATAATATAATTCTTCACAATACACAGACAATTACAAATAATGTAATTTTTTACAATTTTTTTTATATATATAAGATATATATATTTTTTAAAAAATATATATATATGTAAAGATGTGTGTATATAACTAATGATGTTATGAAATACGTTTAAAGTTTAAATTTTATATGATAATAAATTTTAGTTTTTTTTTTGTTTTTGCTTAAATCTTATAGTAATTTTATATACATAAATATATTTATATGTAACATTGTTTTCTTTTTATTTTGTGTTTTGTTTTTAATTTGTATATGCATGTATATATATATAGATATATTTTTTTAATATTTAATATGTTTTAAGTTCGTTTAAAGTTTTAAACTTACAACTCTATAGTTTCTATGACAGCTTTTTCATATTCTTATGTAATTGTGGAACTACTTTACAAATCTTTTTTTTTTTTCTTGTTGAACGTTTATGACTTAATATAAAAAATTGTTTAAGAATAACTATGAATTTTGTTTTTTTTTCTTAAGGTTTTTGTTTTTTTTTAAGTTTGTACAACATTTATATTTGTTTTTAATAATTACAAATCTTAATAGTTAATTATATAGAATTTTTAACTGAAAACTAAAACAAATATTAATATTTTTTGAAAAAAAAACCCTAATTTTTATTTTTAAAAAATTATTATATATGAGTCTCGTGGTCTCGTTGGTTTTTTGTTTATGTTTTGATTTTCTTTTCTATTTCAATAAAACTAAGTAAAAACAAAATAAGAATTCAACAAATTATTATTTAAATTATTTTGTTTTTTTTTCGAAAAAAAGAAAGCTTTTTTGAACCAAGGAAGAACTTTGATTAATGTTTTGTCATTTTTTCTTAAAACGGAAAAAATAAATACAAGAAAATTTTATATTTTAGAATTGTAACTAGTTCTTGTGTTTTGTTGCTCATCGCCCGCTTTTGCAACAAACGAAAGCCTTTTAGACTTGCGTTGTTAGTTGCGAAAATTAGAAAAAAGAAAATAATAGTAATACAAAAATACAAAAAAAAAAAGAGAATACCTTTAGAACATGCATGTTAATTTCTTTTACAAGTATTTTAACGGCTAATGATTTTTTCTACATAAAAAACAGTACCACAGTATATTTATATATTTTCAATGTTTTCCCTTTTCTCTTAAATACTTCGTTATACATAGAAATATTGGGTGTGTGATTTTTCATGCATTACATTAGCATTTTATAAAAAATGATATTTTTTTCCAAATTTCTTTTCATCAAAAGTTTTTAGATTATTTTGTATAAATATTTTTTTCTTTTGATATTTCCAGTATTTTTTGGTTTTTTTGATATATTCTATGGTTGATATATCCTATGGGCTCAAAAAGAAAACTTTGATTTTTTTTAGAGAAATAATGCCGCCAAAACTTGTTTAACTCTTCTATGGTTTTTAGAAAATCTAAAGTTTTTTTTTTATTTTAAAGTTTTGGTTTTGTTTTTAATACGATATGTGTGGTAGGATATGATGAGTTGATACTTCATCGTTTGATTTTTTGTGTGATTTTTTTAAAGAAATTGGTCCTGAGCTTTGGCTATATGTTATTATTTCCAAAAAGGTTATTGGTCATCCACACCATGAACATTTGCGACTAAAAAATTTAATTTCAATAAAAAAAAATAAATAAAAAAAAAGAAATAAAATTAATTAAAAAAAAATAAAAAAAATTCATGCAAAAAAAAAAAAACTTAAAATTGTAAGAAAAAAAACTAAACATAAATAAGAATTCTATATAAAGCTTTGCCAATTTTTAATAAGACAAGGATACGTTTTTCGGCTGATTTCGTTAAATTGTAAAATTTGGGTTAGGTTGAAAATGGGTGCGGTTAATAATCCGTTACAAGGCACTGTTGTGCGCTCTAAGTTCGAAAAGAAAACCCGAAGATATTTAAGTTAGGAATTCCGTACTGCTCCCAAACCCCCATCATTCTCCATGCTGTTGCCCTAAGTTAGTTCAAGTTAGGTGTCGTATTCGCGCCTAAGTGCCGGAGTCCGTGAGTTGCGAAAACCGGTTATGGGTATAGGAAATGTTTCAAAGTCTTGTCATTTTCGCCCAATTCTCCTACCAGATCCAGATCTCAATGAGAATTTTATCGTCCTATCAATCGTTTTGAGTGAAGAATTCCGTACTGCTCACAAAACCCCCACCATTTTCCATTCTGTTGCGCTAAGTTACTACAAGTTAGGTATCGTATTCGCACCCAAGTGCCGGAGTGCGTGAGCCGCCAAAACAAAAATAAGAATTCTATATAATAATGATTTACCAATTTTTACAAAGGGTACGTTTTTCGGTTGATCTCGTTAAATTGAAAATTTTAGGTTAGGTTGAAAATGGGTGCGGTTAATAATCCGTTACAAGGCACTGTTGTGCGCTCTAAGTTCGAAAAGAAAACCCGAGGATATTTAAGTTAGGAATTCCGTACTGCTCCCAAACCCCCATCATTCTCCATTATGTTGCCCTAAGTTAGTTCAAGTTAGGTGTCGTATTGGCGCCTAAGTGCCAGAGTCCGTAAGTTGCAAAAACCGGTTATGGGTCTAGGAAATGTTTCAAAGTCTCGTCATTTTCGCCCAATTGTCCTACCAACGCCATCACTTGCCTCGTCTTCTAACGATTCAGATCCCAATGAGAATTTTGTCGTCCTATCAATCGTTTTGAGTGAAGAATTCCGTACTGCTCACAAAACCCCCATCATTTTCCATTCTGTTGCGCTAAGTTACTACAAGTTAGGTATCGTATTCGCACCCAAGTGCCGGAGTGCGTGAGCCGCCAAAACAAAAATAAGAATTCTATATAATAATGCTTTACCAATTTTTACAAAGGGTACGTTTTTCGGCTGATCTCGTTAAATTGAAAATTTTAGGTTAGGTTGAAAAAAGATGCGGTTATTAATGCCCACTGCTAGACACTGTTGTGCGCTCTAAGTTCGAAAAGAAAACCCGAAGAGATTTAAGTTAGAAATTCCGTACTGCTTCCAAACCCCCATCATTCTCCATTCTGTTGCCCTAAGTTAGTTCAAGTTAGGTGTCGTATTCGCGCATAAGTGCCGGAGTCCATGAGCCGCGAAAACCGGTTATAAGTGCTGGAGTCCGTGAGTTGCAAAAACCGATTATGGGTATAGATAATGTTTCAAAGTCTCGTCATTTTCGCCTAAATGTCCTACAAACGCCATCACTTTCCTCGTCTTCTAACGATCCAGATCCCCAGGGGAATTTCGAGAGGGAGCGGATAAGGGTCGTTGCCTGCGTGGATGATGTCTGCATCATGGATGGGTGGGCATCCGTTTCCTCTCTACTATTATGGACCTCGTTCTGGGACGTTGAGAAAATTGTCTGGATGGGCGGGGTTTGGCATAGACTGAGACTGAGCTGTTACTTATCAGCAGGAAGAAGAAGCTGGGTGTGTTCAGAAGACCTGTCCACGATGGGGGGTAGCTGTCGCTCTTTCCGCAGTCTAAGTAAAGAGGCGTGAATCTCGACCAGAACCTAAACTGTAATTTTTTCTCACATTTGATTTTTTTTTTTACCAATGATTTCCTCACCTCATTCAAAATCCCCTAATCTTCATAAAATAGGTATGTGGTAAGAAGAGTTTGAAAACATTTTGTCGTCGATGGCATAAAGGCTAGGCGTAAACTTTACAGCTAAGACCTTTCACGTCAGCCTCATGTGTAAGAAAACAAACACGCAAGTCAGGCCACAATATTGGAAAAATTTCATCAAAAATTTGATTTAATATTAAAACTGAAAATCTAAAATCTCTAATTAACTTCACTTTAAATGTTCAAATGGTGTGGATTATATAAAGGTTTTAATAAGAAAAATCTTTTTTCCCTGGCAACAGTCAACAAGTTTCAGCGGCTAAATGACGGTGGGGGGATGGTGATACACAAAATTATTACTGATACTTATGGTGATAACTGTTGTTGGTAAATGGGAAATTTGCAAAATTATTCTGCATGAGTCCTAAGGACTCTTGAATATGTTGAGTAGGAGGAGTAGGTGGTGGATGACGATGATGAGCCTGAAGATATAGTGATTGAGTGTGATTTAAGTTATTGTAACTTAAGCAGGTTCTTCTTAAGTTTTGCTCCGACATCATCACAAACGGCGTCGACAATGCAGCTGTTGTTGTTGTTGTTGCTGTCTGTCAGGAGGTCGACGAAGATGGCGTTGATAATGATGACGTCGACAATATGTCCATTATTCATCTCTCGGGATGGGCAAAAATATAATGTCAGTTTGCCGTAGGACTAGCTGAACTCAAATGATTAACCACACCATCAGGGGCCACTGGCATATCTGGGCGCAAACGTTTATCCTGATGCAGGGAATCGGATAAATCTTTATCACTATCTTCGCCATTGCTAAAGGTACCGGGTAAACGTCTCTTCAGATTGCTATTCAAAGACTGTGCTATGCCCTCATCCTCTGAAGTTGAATTTGCTCGCCTAGGGGTATTGGCAGCACTGTCATTATCCAAAGAGGCTATAGCTGAAGCTGCAGCACTTGCTGCCGCTTGGAAACCATCTTCAGAGGCACTGTCTTGCGACACTAAACCGGTGTTCGAATTATTATCCTGCACTCCCGAAGGTGTGGTATAGCTGCCCAATTTTGAAGTGGGATCTTTTTCGATTAATTTTTGAGCCAATAGACGCAATGATATCAAAGAGTTCTCACAATCACTGGTATCGATCTCTGTAAGACTAATGCCAGCCCTTTCGATTTCCGCATAGGTGCCAAAAGGCAATTTTTGCAAGCATTCCAGTTTTTGGACATGTGTCTTGGATCTCAAATGTTTGGCCAAATGGCCGTGTATGCGAAAAGCTATCTTGCAGTCGGTACACTCAAAAGGCCGGGGATTCGAAGTTGTGGGCACACCAAATGTTGAAGTCATTATGACCTTGTTTTTATGGGCCTCCGATCGTTCATGCTTCTGCAAATGACCCTGTGTGCGAAAGGATACCCCACACGGATCACATTTGTATTTGCGCTCCATATAGTGAATGTTCATGTGCAAGGCCAACTGCGATTGCTTTTGGAAAGTTTTGGTACATATGGAACACACGGGACGTCCGTCGGCATTGGTATGCGATGGGACCCGTGGATGCACGGGTAAAATTTCATTGTTATTCGTTGTGAAACCATCTTCGCCCACTATGACGGTACGTGTGGGTTGTTGCGACGAATTGCTACTATTTGAACCTCCACCAGAAAGTACTCCGGAAAAGTCTGTGGTACCCGGTTGCAACACGGCGGAGGGCAAATTGGAATTGTGTCCGAGTTTTTCATCACTTTGCGATGAGGGCTTTTTCGCAGGTGGCTCTTCATCAGTTTCCTCGCTCTCATCTGAAGATTTAAACGTTTTCTGAACCTCATTATTAACCAATGGACCTGGAGCTGATGCTGTTGATGCTGTTTCGACATGCTCCACAATCTCTATTTTTGGCAATTTCAGAGACATTACTTCCATTTTAGATTCGCTTGTTGCTACCACAGATTCCCGAGAGCTTACCACCACTGAGTTGACCGAGGATACGCTGTTACAAACCTGTGTAGCGCACGTAGTTATTGTAGTCGTCGACGCCATGGAGGCAGGATAAGTGGGCGAAGAAATGTTGGTGGTAATGTCGTTCGATGTACTGGTACCCGAACCGCGGCTCAATTGAGTTTGTTTGATTTTATAATATTGCAGGGTCTGTTCGCGCCTGTAGTCGTATAGCATCATGTCTTCATTAAGATTTCGCACTTCTTCGGATATGCCCGGCTGGCTGCGTGCCACTTTGGAGGAAACCGAAATCATTGTTTTCAAAAGACCTGACTCATCACGATTGCCTCCAAATATTACATCCTCAATTTGGGCTTGTGTTTGCACTGGTCCCGGCAAAGAAGACAAAGCGGGTGGTTTGTTAGGCTGAGTATGGGTGATAGTTGATGGATTTACACCGACAGAAGTTATGGGGGTTGAGACCATTATGACGGGTTCTGGACAGCGGGGCTTGGTTAAATCCATTGGTGCCGCTTCAAAATTATTCGCAGCAGCATTGTTAAGTTTCTTGGGCATGGCTTCTTCTGGATTTGAGTAGTACTGTTCCTGTTTGTGATAGTCAAAGGGAGGCTTTGGAGATGTATACGATATTACTCGCCTAATGGCCGGTGTGGGTGTCGTAGAGGATGAGGAGGTTATAGATGCTGCAATTACTGTCGTCGCCACCATCACCTGGTTGGCAACTTCCGAGTTCTGGGTGTGTATTGGAGGAGTCATGGAGAGCGATAGCAGACATCTAGCCGCCTCATGTTCCAAATGCGATTTGTTGTCCTCTGCGGCTGCATTGACATTCATACTCGCAGGCACATTGGAGCGCGCCGCCGAATCTGACTCATTGCTGCTCTCGGTTTCGTTGTCACTGGAATCACCCTCAGAATCGGACTCTGCATTGCCCATGGACGAGGTCCTACCGCCGGCAGAAGTGGAGGATTGCTGATCGAATTCCATATCAGGTTCCAGAAACTCACCATCGGCTGGCATAGGTCCTGGGTTGAGGCCCAATTCTATGCACTTCTTATAATGGGTCTTGGATTGCATGTGCTTGGTCAGATTGCCTTTGGTCTTGAAGCTGAAATTACAATGCTTGCAAGTGTAGGGCCTAACATCGGTGTGAGTGCGTATGTGTTTCTTCAGCATGGAGGGTTTCTTGCAGCGTATTCCACATTCAGAGCAGACATATTTACCACGTCCCCGGCCTCTGATGTAGGTATAGTTCTCATTCGATTCGTAGCCACCCACCAAAGTTTGAGCCGATGATGTGGAAGCTGAAGAACTGGACATATCTTTGGCCGCATCTTTAGCCTCTTGTTGAGATTTATTATTTTCCTCTTTGGAGGGAGAGGCATTATTATCGGCATCACTAATGGCAATAGGTTTCAATTGATGGTGATAAAACTTGTCTTGGGTATGCAGGAAGGGAGTCATCACAATTTGCTGTGCGGCCACCACAGTGTAGGAAAGTTTTTTACTTTCGGCCATGTTGTAGATCTGTATCTTCTGTCGGGAGTCATAGAGGGACATGACTTCCTTGGGTTTCAAACCCAAGGGATGAGGGTTATTTTCAGCACACTGCTGCCACATGCTGTACATAGACAGCTTATGCATATCCTGCACATATGACGGCTGTGGGCAGTTCAGGGTACAGTAGAATGTCTTGGTGCTGGATTTCAAACCCAAATAGGTGTAAGAATTTCCATTTAAATACAGTTGGACACATTCCTTGGATGGCCTTGGTGTTTCGGGTGATATCAAAGGCAAGGTATTGGCGGTGGGAGTAATTCCATGATGTCTCTTGGGGGTAAAAGTTCCTGGTCTTAAAGGTAAACTTGTTGGCCTAAGGAATTTCGATTTGGGTTTGGTCTCTCCCATTGTGGTGTCTACATTTTCTCCACCTGCACTCGGGCTGGTGGTATCCACATGCAGAGGTGTAAGATTTGTGGCAGATGGCGAAAGAGCTTTGTTCGAACCGGAACTGGCGCTAGGTTGTTGTATTATCAACTGATCTTTGGCCACTCTTTCCAAATTGAAGTGGCGCGTTTCAGCATCTGTTGGTGGTTTATTTTCAATGACTTTGCGGGGACTGAGATTATCGGCCATGCGCAAAAAGTTGAAAGACTTAAAGGACTTCGCCGCCTCTCCTCCAGCTGTGGGTTGTAAATTATTTTTGCTATTGCTGTTGCTATTGTTGGCGGCTGAATTCCAGTTTCTTACGTTACGCATATTTGTTGAGGGTGGAGCCTTGGCAAATTCGCTGGGCAAATTTTGTACACCACCAAAGGTGGACACTGTCTTAGCTTCATTGCCTGTGCCCACATTCATAGGACTTAACGCTTGCTTGCGGTTAGGGCTAACCGTTCTGGACTTCTGCTGTTGTGGCACTTGTAGATGCTGTTGTTGACCTCCCGCAGATTGTTGCTGTTGCGGCTGTTGCTGCAGGTTTGCTGTAACTGTAGCTATGGGTAGGGGCATTTGTGGCGTTAAACTGTTGGGCCCTGGCATACCCGGTACATGGGGTATAACCCTTTCCGTTGGCGGCAATGTCAGAGGATTGTAAGCCGTTATTTGGTTAATGGGAGGAAATTGAAAATGCTGTGGCGCTGACGACGAAGGCAACCCCAAACCCAATTTCGGAGTTAGTTGAGACGTATGAATTAAGGGCAGGTTCAATTTTGATTCCTTTTTAGGTGATACCTCTTGAAAGCTGCCTCCTGACAGTAAGGGAGTCCTAATCATTTTTGGGCTTTTGTCCACATCATCACATTCTGAAAGCGGTATCATGCAGCCACCGGACGAAGTGAAACGTTTCAAACGTTCTTCCTTCTTGGAGAGTTCCAAAGCATTTAATGGTTGCATTTCTCCACCGCTGGTTATATTCGCTATTCGCTTGCTGCTGGTGGAGGCAAATTTATCCACAGCATCAAATTTTAACCGTTTGTTGAGGGCCAAATGATCATTGAAGTTGACATTGTTGTACATTCGATCATCATGCATTTTGGTTATGATAACTTCTTCCGACTTGTGCTTGGAATCGTTCGGTGTATAATCCACTAGGGGAGTTTTGCCCAAAAGAGGTCCCGGTGAGGGTAGAGGCGTATCAACAAAACGTGAGGGCAATTCATTAAGGGCCAAAGGAGATTTAGTTATGGCCACTATAGTATTGTTGGCGGCAGGCGATGATGATGGGGCTGAGTGACCCACCGATGTACTTGATAAAGAATGCATTGTTATAGAGCTGCTGTTACTGGGCTGTGTTGTGGTGGCCGATGTTGTAGTGGTACTGCTACTCTTTGAGGTATTCGCCTGGGAAGCGCTCAAACGATTAAGCACCAAATTGCTGGGCTTAGTTTTCAATTGCGACCAAGCAAGTTTAGCCAATGAAAGCGGGTTTTTGGAGAGAATTTTCAAATCGCTCATATTCAATGGCATGTTATTGGAGCGAAAATATTTGTGAGATGGTGAGGAGGCGGGAGAGTTCGCACTACTGTTATTGCCTTGACAATAAGTGCTGTTGTGCAATTGTAAATCTTCAGCTGTTCGAAACTCCATGGAGCACAGGGGACATATGTAGACAGCATCTTCCCCCTCACCCATGGGTACCGCGAGGCCACGGGCATTCAATAGTAGATTTTTAATTATAGAGTTATTGGGAGGATATTTGCCACCTGCTGCCGAGCTGGCAGCTAGGGGTTGGTTGGTCTGCGAGCTGGAGTTTGACGAATTTGAAGCTTCATTTACGGTGGCTACATTCAGAGTTTGAGAGGCCGGGGACTGCTGCTGTTGATGCTGCAGCTCTATCGAATGTCTCTTCCGTGGTGTGGCCGGAGGCGGTTGTTGGGGCAGTGGACCTTGCGGCTGCTTTGAACACAAATCTAGGCGTTCCTCCAATACTATGGAGGGCTTTGATTTCGAGGACAAGTTTAGGGGAACATTAACCATATGCGATGGCGGCGGCTGCACTACTGCAGCGGCTGTAGTAGGAATCTGCTGTTGCTGCTGCATTTGATGCGGGGGTACGACGGTGAGAACATTTGATCGATATTGGTGAATTTGAGCTGGCGAGTGGGGTGGGAGATTTTGTTGCGGTGCCAGAGCTGCCTGCGATTGCAACTGGATATGTTTTGCCACCAAATGCTTTGAGGTACCATTTATGGGCATAGCGGCGGTGGGGGCTTCCTCCATTGATTTTTCAGCAAATATTAAACGTTGCTTTTGCAAATGTTGTTGCTGTTGCAGTTGCTGCTGCTGGTAGATATATTGTTGCTGCTGCAGCTGCTGCTGTTGTTGTTGCTTTTGCACTATGACCTGCTGCAATTTTGCATTTGTGGCTGATTCACTGGGCGGACCACCCGTTGTTGTCTGCAAAGATTGTGAGTTGCTGGATGAACTCGTGGGATTGGTACTATTGGCATTTGTAAAGCTGCGCGATCTATTCAGGGTCTTAGGATATTTCTTTTGTAGCAAAAGTTCTTTATTTTCCACTATGGCTTCGTTTTGCGATATGATTTTATTAATATGCTCGTTCAGTTTTTCTTTGTTCTAAAAAACAGAGGGCCGAGGGTCAATACAAAGCTAGAAACATTTTAAGGGTCAAAACAACTTACCAGGGTCACTTCGCCAATCCCTGCACTGTGTGAGGTTTGTAAGAGATTTGTATTGGAACGCTGACCTACCATTGTCACCTGCTGTTGTTGTTGCTGCTGATTTTGCTCGGCCAGAACGTCCATGGCAACTTTGTTACTAACTACTTGAGGTTGAGTATTTAGAGCTGTTGCTGCCGATGCAGCATTAACCAGATAATGCAAAGGGCTTTGTTGGGCGGTGGGATGTACAATATTAGATGGGGCAGGAACAGCAGTAGGTTTAGGTTGATGTAGAGTATTGTTGGCAGGTGACTGTCTTAGGCTACCACCAACACCACCCCCTCCTAAGACTAATGATGGCGATGCCTTTAAATGATTTTGGGCTGTAGAGGCTGCAGCAACGGGCTGCTGCTGTTGAGATGCAGCTGGAGGAGGTAAAGAGAGAGGAGGTGGTGGTGGTGCTTGAGATTGTGTTGGCTGCGGTGGCTGAAGCGAGGCGGCAACAACTGCTGCGGCGGAATGTTGTAGCTGCTGTAAATGTTGTTGCTGCAACTGATGATGCTGCAACTGATGATGGAACTGTTGCTGCTGTTGTGGAGTCATTAGATGCAGTGCAAATGCCTGTTGCTGAGCAACCACCGCAGCAGCTGCCATGGGGTTGAAAAAAGCTTGATTGCTAAGGTGGGCCGAGGGATGCAAAAGAGCCGCTGGTGCACCAGGAGGTGGTTGACTCAAATAAAAGCTCAAAGGCGATGCATGAGTCAGCAAATGGTGTGGTAGAGGTGGGGCTTGATTTTGTAGTTGATGCAATTGTTGCTGTTGCTGTTGCTGCTGCAACTGCTGCAATTGATGGCTACTGATATGATTATTCAACTTAATTTGGGTACTTGGCGACTGCGAAGGATGGTGGGGTGGTGTCGGTGTAGTCACATGGTTGGGTGAGGGTTGCGGCGGCATATGCACCAATGTTGTGTGGGCGGCAGACGATTGGTGAGCTGAGACTAATTTTTGATCCTCAATATATAATTGCTGATGACTTAGACTCTGTGCTGGGGTATTACTGGATTGTGCTTCCACAAGTTTTTGTTGTTGCTGCTGCGTAAGCGTTTGAAATTGCGGGGGTGTCTGCTGTTGTTGTGGTGGCGTCATTATTTCACTTATGCCCCCGGCTAAAGTCATTGTATCTGATGTTGTTGATGCCATCGCTAAAGAAGATACAGCTGCGGCTGCAGCGGCCACTGCTGCTGCCTCCTCTTTGGGAGATGCATATAGCGAGGCATTATGAAATTTTGGTTTATATGGCTTATAATCAATGGCTTGCTTTTGAGATGTGGTTAATGCCGCCGAACTAATGCCGCTGTTTTGGCTAGTAGCGCCAGAGATGTTAGCTGTTGCCGGAGGCAGGGTACCCGCGGCTGGTGAACCTAAAGGCAGTTGATGTTGATGCTGCAGCTGTGGCTGAGGACTTGGTTGCATATAGGCGGCGGTTCTGGAGGAAATTGGTGAGGTAGGTGGTAATGGCGATGCCCCAGCAGATGAGGCGGAATTCATGGGAGTAGGAATTAGGGTATGCGGTTCACTAAGTTGCTGAGAGTTTGTATGGCTGCTGTTGGTCAACTCTTCCAAAGGCGAACCAGTGCGACTTAACTTTAAAAAGAAAATAGCAAATGGTTTTAAGAATTATTTTGGAAAAGTACTAAGCATTGCTATTACTTACCAATTCTGAACTACTGTTGCTTAGTTCAGGATCAACGTCCTGATCTGATAGGCCATCATCTGCATCGGGTGGCACTACAATACCTTTCTGGCGGGCAGCATGTGAACGAGATCTAAGGGAAAATAAAAGCATGAGTGCTTCCTAGTGAAAAAAAGAAAAGTAACTGCTTACCTGCGATGCTTGTAAAGATTACTTTTCGTTTTGAAAGCAATGCCACAAATGTCACAAGGATAGGGGCGTTCGTTGGTATGGGCTCTAATATGTTTCTGAAGCACCGAGGGCTTGGTACAGCTTAAATTGCAATAGGGACATATATAACGACCTCCGCTGCTAACGGCAGCACTCACAGCACTACCGCCACCAACCGCAACAGCACCACCACTACCAACTGCTGGTGAGTTGGGCAAGGTAGCTGCATTATGAACAATATCCGCATTACTGCTAGAATGGTTTAATTGTTGTGGCGTCTGTTGTTGAGGTTGCTGTTGTTGAGCTAGTTGCAACAAGACTTGACTTTGCAAGAGAGCAGCATTGTCCGTAATCGTCTCGTTCTGTTGCTGTTTGTTTAGATAACCATTTCTTAAATGCATCGACTCACTTTTTGGGGGATTCACTCGAGAGTCCTCCTTTTGAGTCGCTGTTGCAGCAGAGGAAGTCCCGGCATTAACTTGTTGCTGTGATAACGCCAGCTGCGTTGTTGGTAGTGGCGGTGGTGATGAAACTGATGAACTGGCCGATGACATTGATGTGGTGCGCAATTTTTCAGCCTCTTGTTGTAACACATCATTCTCTGTTGTACTTGCTAAACGTTTAAATTTTTTGTGTAAATATTTGGAATTATTCCACGCCGCCGCAGAGGCGCTGCTCTCATTTGACACTGCTGATGTTGCTAGAGCAGTGTTTACTAATGTATCACTAGTGCTGTTCTGATGGTCATTACTTTGTGGCTGTTGCTGTTGTTGTCGATTATCACTTAGATTGTGTTTACTACTACTATTACTACTACTGTTGTTGTTGTTGTTGTTGTTGCTATGTTTATTCAAACTATTATCACTTTTATTGAAATTTGAACTATTACTAATGCTATTTACAAAATTGTTGGTACTACTGCTGCTGCGATTATTCGCCGGCGACGCTGTTGCAGCAGCCTTCGCATTTGTATTATTATTGGCATTGTTGTTGGCGGTGGTGTTAGCTATTGTAGCTGATGTTTGTTGTTGTTTTTGCTGTTGTGTGCTAGCAGGTATTGATTTTGTTTGCAAATTAGTTTCCTTCTCCGTCGCCGCCGCCACCGCTGCTACAGCTGTCGACAGAAATACTCTCATCGTTTTAGCAACATCCTTCGATTGTTGCTGTTGTGGCGACGCTTGTCTGTTATCATTTTTTGCATTTTGTTGCTGAGCTGCTGCAGCCGCCGCGGCTAATTTGGCTGCTTGTTTAGCTTGTTTTGCTGTTAATTTCTTTTGTGGTTCTGGGCTATCTCTATCTAAATCACGATATGTTTGTTGTTGATTTTTCTTACTGTTGTTTGTTGTACTCTTACTTTGTGGGTGTTGATGATTGTTATTGTTGTTGCTGGTCTGTTGTAGTTTTGTTTTATTATAATATTTTGTTGTCGTTGCTCCTGCTGCTGGCGTTGTTGCGGTAGTAGCTTCCATATTGCTAAGATTCGTTACCGATTGTGATTGATCTTTTGTACCGCCAGGATCATCTAAAATGACAAGAAAATAAAAACAAACAAAAATTTTATAAAAATGGCAATGACAGGATATAAACAGGTTGCAAAATTTTTAATTTAATTTGGTTATATTGCATTTAATTTTATTTGATGAAATTGCATTTAATTGAATTTAATTTAATTCAATTTAATTTAATTTAGTCTTATTTAATTCAATATAATTTAATTTAATTAAATTTAATTTACAATAATTATGCATCCATGTATAACTTTTCTTTTTCGGTTGATAACTACTTCATCAATTTTACCGAAGGAGAAAGCTCACTTGACCTTTCGTACCTTAGAACCTGCTTAGTTGGATTTTTATCAACGGAAATTTAAATAAAAAAATGATGAAAACTAAAGTTATCAATAATAACAACAACAAAAGAACATAATGCCAGCAATTTAATGAACACAAATAAGAAATCTAGAATTTCTGGAAAGATATAACGACAAAATGAAATAAAAAAAAAAATTCAAGATAAGACTAAGGAGTCAGTCAGTCATTCGGTTAGCCAGGCAGACAGCCATTGCTATGACATTTAATACAGTAGAACTGCTCACAATAACATTTTTTGATAAGAAAATAAATAATTTTTATTATAAACACATTCAACGAAAGAGAACACCACATACCTATTCGCAAGCTTGTCAATACAAATGAGACATCTATGGCCCATGACTCACAGGGGCGGTTAGAAATACGAGATATCTTTCAGATAGAATACTCGCAGATAGTATGTACACACACTCACGTACGCACGCCTCTATAGCTATAAAGATAAATTTGAGTATAGATTGTGGGTGGTGCTGTGTTGGGTTCTTCCTTTTCAAGTGGTGTTGATATATATTCGAGAAGGTTTTGCACCGTCGAAAAAAAAAACAAAACATTTCTCCCTATCTGTTCACTCTTATCTGAGCTATAAACAATTTCACCGATACGTGGTTGAATTGAAGTCACAACACTCGTACTCATTCTCACCTCATCCGGCTTTCAAGCAAGCACCCTTTCGAATCTCCTCAAATTACCCCACAGACAATGACTAAAGCCTTTTCGACCGCCCCACATTACTGTTGCTGATTGTGGTGAAGAAGAATGCATACAATCATACAGCATACATATATACATACGTACATATTAAATAGGCACTCGCTTCGCTATTATAGAAGTGAGAGATATGAAATCAACTTTGAGGTTTGATATCAATTCTCTGGTTACGGGGTTTTTGCTGCTAATAATGTCATTATCAGTATTTTTTCATTATTTTGGTTGCTGAATGTGTATATTATTAATACATGAACATACGTACACATTCACAACACTTTCAGACTTGCACATTCATACATACCTACAGTTGACAATATCTACAAAAGTAATAATCGTAAAAAAAGTCATACATACTTGAACAACTGACGTCAGCAGCACCAGCTAAGCCGTACGTCGTCGACTAATGCAATAAAACTGATAATTATTAAAACAAAACCACAGAGGGTAAAAAATAAAATAAACAAAAAAGCAACAATAAAAATAACAACATTTCGTAAATTATATTGTTGTTGTTACCTTACAAAAAAAAAAAAAGAAAATAAAAAAACAAGAAAACCCAAGTCTGTTGCCAGACAAACAAAGTAGCACCAAATCGACAACACCATCCAACACCTTTAGTGACTGGCATATGTATAATAAACACCCACTGGGGAATACCTTACAAAATAGCTGTTCTATATGTGTACTGTATATCACATTCAGCTAGCTGAATTACACATTTGTTATCGCTACTTACAGGTAGTAACGAATGATTCATCTTTAATCAATTCAGCCATCTGAATTTGATATGTAGTTCTATTTATTTAGCCAACTACGTTTTTTTGGTTATAGTTGCCTTAACTGCCAGCTGAATAACAATTTTCGTTTGCTGAATAAAGCAATTAAAAAAGATCATTTTATGTAGATAGTTGCATTAACTTTGAAATTATTATAATGAATATAATGTCGGTTCTGTTACTCAGCTGACTAATATAATATTTTAGCAATACATGAATACAGAAGGCAGAATTTCGGGCTATAATTCGATTTCCCAGCACTTTATTCAGATTCTGATTTTTTGGCATTTCTCATTACTTTCCTTTTTACTTTTATTCAGATTCTGATTTTTTGGCATTTCCAATTACTTTCCTTTTTACCTAGCTGAATATCTATTTTATTTCATTCAACCAGCTAAAAAATATGCACTAAGGAATATCTCGCCAAATCCTTCTAAATATTATATTCAGCTAGCTGAATTGCTTATGTTTTGATTTTGACATGTTAAATTAAATTTCGTGTGATTTTTTCAGCTTGCTGAATATATTTTTTTAGAATTTGTGGTGGCTGAATTATTCTTTTCTTTAATTATCTAGCTGAAAGAATAAAAGCAAAATTCAGACATTTTAAATAAAATCAAAATATTGTTGAATTTGAAACTTTATTCAGCTGGCTGAGTACCCGTTTCAATTAATTCAGCTAGCTAATCAATATCCACTAAGGAATACTTTCCCAAATAATAAGCAGCATTACCCAATGGAAATTATTGCATTCAGTTACAACAGAATGATTGACTTTAGATGAATTCAGCTATCTGAATATGTTTCTTTTGTTATTCATTTTGCTAAGTACGTTTTATGGGTTATATTTGATTTATCTACCATCGGAATAACATTTTTAGTTAGCTGAATATTGCTTTAATTCTAAAATTTTCCGCTTGAACTTCGAAAATATTCTGCTGAATAACTAAAATGGCAAGATGTGTTATTCAGCCAACTGAATAATAATACTGACCTCGTCCTCTAACGATCCGGATCTCCCCATGGGATTTTCGCCGTCCTAGCTGAATTGCAATTTGATTTGAACTTAAGAAAGTGGTGAAATTAATTAATCGTATTCAGCTAACATAATTCAACAGCAATTAGTTGGCTGAATGTGTAAATTCTTTTCAGATAAAGGAATTGCCAAATAAAATTCAGCTAGATGGACTATTCAATAATGTTTATCTAGCTGAATTTATATTTATTTATATTTATGAACATTTATCTAGTGGAACTAGTCAATTAATTATATTCAGCCTAGCTGAATTGAGAAATATCTTTTTGTAATGGACTTCAAAAATCTATATGTGGCGGAATAAACCAAACAATGTTTAATTGACATAATCAGCCAGCTGAATTATGCTTTTTTAAGCTATTTCAAGCGACATATCTAAAACACTAAATGAAACGTCCATGTTCAGCTAGCTGAATTACAATTTTTCTTTTGTTATAAATACGATGTTTGTCTAAGGATATCAAAAAGGTATTACAAACAAATTTAGCTTCCTGTATTCTATCTTAAGTCTATGGCAGCTAGTCAATTCAGCCAGTTGAATTGCAATATTTTTTTATAGGAAGCTGGCTGAATAAAACAAAAATTGCCCCATTTATCATATTCAGCTAGCTGAGGGCGCAGAGGTTAGCATGTATGTCTACAACACTGAAAAGTTCGTGTTCTGGAGAGAACATAAGAAAAAATTTCAGCGGTGATTATTCCCTCTAATGCTGGCGACATTTGTGAGGTACTGTACTATGAAAAAACTTCTCCTTAAAAAGGCGTTGCTTTGCGTCGCGTTATACCAGGAAGTTCCCTCATCATTGAGCATAAAGTTGAATTGGATGCCACTCAGTGATATGTGAAAAGTTTGCCCCTGTTGCTCAATGAAAAGTTCATGGACAAGTTTGCATTGAGACTAGAAAATAAATGAAATGTTCGCATTCAGCTGGCTGAATTACATTTTCTTTTTATTGCAAATATGGTATTTGTCTGAGCATACCAAAAAATGGTATTAAAAATATATTCAGCTGTCTGAATTCTATCTTAAAGTAATTTCAGCCAGCTGAATTGCAAAATATTTTGTAATAAGTTGTAAAAATAGATTAAGTTCGTGTTACATACATAATCAGCCAGGTGAATTCTATCTTAAAGTTGATGAAAGCTAGTCTTTTCATCCAGCTGAATTGTATCATAGTTTGTATAAAGCTTTAAAAATATAAAAACTGGACGAATACAACCAACATTGCTTAATTTATCATATTCAGCTTGCTGAATTATGCTTTTTTAGTGATATTTAGTGAACTATCTAGGAAATAAATGCAATATTAACATTCAGCTAGCTGAATTACCTTTTCCTTTTGTAGTAAATATGATGGTTTCCCAAGTAAACCAAACAAAGGCATTCAAAATATATTCAGATAGCTTAATTCGTTCTTTAAATTAATGAGAGCTAGTCTATTCAGGCAGCTGAATTGGGAGCAATTCTATTAAGACAGCTGAATTGAGAGCTATTCTATTCAGGCAGCTGAATTGGCAGCTATTCTATTCAGGCAGCTGAATTGGCAGTTAGTCATTCAGGCAGCCGAATGGGGAGCTAGTCAATTCAGGCAGCTGAATTGAAAGCTATTCTATTCAGGCAGCTGAATTGGGAGCTAGTCTATTCAGCCAGCTCAATTTCATATATTTTTGAAATAATATAATAAGGGCTGTATAATGTATAATATAACTTTCTAATATATAAAAATCAACTTGTGTTTATTTGTTTGTTCGTTATAGACTCAAAAACGGCTGAACCGATTACGATCACAGATTGTGTAGGTTGGTCTGGAAGGAGCGTAGGCTATATAAGTTATTGATATCGGAAGGGCGCGGACCTTCCCCCTAATGCCAAAACACCACCCAAAATTAAAAGTGGACCGACCGGGACAATATCAGGCCACTTAGACTCAAATTTTAATACCATATTCGTATTCTACTCTCTAATACCTTTCACTTGATACCTATATTGTCCCGATCGGTCCACTTTAAATTTTGTTCCAAAAACTCCACCAAACAGACATATTGGACGTTCATGTCAATATGGGGCTCAAACGAAAGTCGTTCGGGAGTAGATTAGCGAATCTGGCATACAAAATCAGATCGGAGTATAGGGGGTCACCGCACCCCCTAAAAAGGTCGCAAATGGGCATATGAACCAATCATGACTATATGGGACTCGGTTTGTTTGTTTGTTCTGTAGAACCAAAAACGGCTGAACCGATTACGTTGAAATGTTCACAGATTGTGTAGGTTTGTCTGGAATGAAACATAGGCTATATCATTTTTTGAAATCGGAAGGGGCGCGGACCTTCCCTCTTATGCCAAAAACACCACCCAAAATCAAAAGTGGACCGATCGGGACAATACGGTTATCAAATCACAGGTATTAGAGAGTATAATACGAATATGGAATATGGTTCATGTCAATAAGGGACTTAAATGAAATGTATTCGGGAGTAGATTACAAATATGGCATACAAAAGTAGATCAAAGTAATGTGGGAGTTCGCCCCACCGCTAAATGGACATATTAGCAGACCATGGCTATATAGGACTCAGATGAAAAGAATTTGGGGTAGATTACGAATATGACATTAAAATTTGCATTCAAGTCTAGGTGGTGCTTTTTCAAATGGGCTTTTTGACCAATTATGACAATATGGGACTCAATGATAAGGGGCCTCCTTTTTACAGCCGAGTCCGAACGGCGTGCCGCAGTGCGACACCTCTTTGATTTTAACATGGCGTAGTACCTCACACATATATTGCCAGCATTAGGAGGAGAAATCAACGCAATTTTTTCTGATGGTCTCGCCAGGATTTGAACCCAGGCGTTCAGCGTCATAGGCGGAGATGCTATAGGGCTCTAATTAAAGGGATTTGGGAGTGGAGCACGAATTTGATATACATATTTGAGTCGAAATGTCTGAGGTGTCATCCCTCCCCTAAAAAGCACTTCTCATTACCCCTTTTTACAAAAACACCAGATCTCGGAGATTGGCAATGCAATTCGTTCAAAATATTTTGCACTCTTACAGCCATCAACAGTCGGGTGCCTCGGGGGCCGCCCAAAACTCGCCAAATGGTTATACAGGCCGACCACGCCAATAAAGAGCTCAAACGAAAGGTGCTTGAGAGGATAAAACGAATTTGATATCCAATTGAAGAGCCATGTGTTTGGGGAGCCGCCCCACCCCAAAATTCCTCCTTAATCGGACGTTTTCATCGACCATGGTAATATGTGACTTATATTTTAAAAGCTATTTGGGACAAAGACTCTGGGGTCCACCCCATCCTCAAACTGAACTTATTTATCGATCTGCCAATTGGGGCTCATATAAAATGTATTTGAAAGTAAAGCACGAAGCTTATTTTTACCTAAAGGGCCAAGTGACTGGGTGGCCACTCCTCTCCCGAAATATCCACTAGACCGGAAATATTTACCAATACGGCATTATAGGACTCAAAAGGAAGGCATTTGGGAGAAGAGTAAACATTTGCCCAGGAACCGAGCATGGGCAAACATCGCACGCATTAATGAAAGCTATCCTATTCAAGTTTAAACTCAATGATAAGGCACCTTTTTTACAGTTGAATCTGAACGGCGTGCGACACCTCTTTGGGGAGAATTTTTTAAATAACCATTCATGGCATGGTACCTCGCAAATGTCACCAGCATAAAGAGGGGATACCACCGCTTAAAAATGTTTTTCCGATGTTCTCGTCAGGATTCGAACGCAGGTGTTCAGCGTCATAGGCACGTGGCACGAATTCGATATCCACATTCAGGACGGAGTGCCCGCACCCTTAAAAGATATTAGAGAGTTAAAGAAGGCGCAGCGGAGCGGGCCCGGTTTGGCTAGTAATGTATAATGTTCATTTTTAGCTGAATTTCCATGGAAAATAGATCTATTGATTAAATTAATAACATATTGTAATATAAACATATTCAGCTAACAGAATTTTATCATAAGACCTTTGGCATCTTACCTCAACTATAACTCAGCTATTTTGCTTACTTTCTTCACCAGAAAATATTGAGAATAAAAACCTATTTTAAGCCCCTCTAACTACTTATTGGCTATGTTATGCATTAGAGCGTAACAAGTTTACACCTATTCATCTAAGTTTTTACAAAACCACATAAACTGGAACGTGTCTTGACAACAAATTGCACACAGCACATCAGAGACACCACCTTCAATTTGCAAAACGATGAGGGTTTGGGGTGGGTTGTGTAACTGAAAACGACAATAACTTTACTTGTTTAGCTAGATCATCAGAATATAGTTCCTCTATAAATATCATCAGACAATGTGCAAAAGCAAAAAAAAAACGCTAAGATCAACAAACATGACAACGGCGATGACAACGACACCAGCTATTCATAGAGAGTCATCGTAATAAAGAAAAATTGTGCAAAAACACAAAAATCTACATTCATTTGTATGTCTGTAGAGATATAAAATATTATGAGCAGCACTGTCAACAATTGCGGAATGCATGGTAAGAGTCATTCCTTTAGAAGTTGAAGCATTTTCAAGAAATTTTCTTAGATGCTGGTTAGTTTAAACTTAGCATTTGGAAATTAAAAGTGAGAGCTAGTGTCCTTCAAACACAGTGGTCCAGCAAATAAAACTTGCTGAATTTATTTGCAGCTTTGTGAGGGAAGTTCAAGACATTTAAAGCTTACTTGTGCTTCAAAAGCTCACTGGTGAAATTATAAGACAATGTCCTACTTGATTGCAAATGCAATTTTTTCATGGACATTCCATTAAGGAACTGGGGCAAAATTCACACATATCAATGAGTGCTGTCCGATTCAAAGCAGTGTGTTGTACCCTGAGACGACAGCCTCAGTGCCGATGAAGAACTCCATCGGGTCAATCCAGTACGTACAACCGGCTGTCATGGGATTGAGGTAGGTACTAAGATCGTTCAAAGAGGAAGGATTTCGCAAAACATTGTTTCCTTATTGTAGAAATCCTCAAAAAAGCGCTTCTTCAATAAAAAGACATATAGGCAACACTCATATCATATGTTTTACCATCAGCATTATTTTGGTAAATAGTGTTATTTGCACAAAATTGTCACAACTGTTAGTTATATAAAAGAAAATTTTTTTCATGTTGGCCCAAGTTGAAAAACGTTTCGTCGACGCTTTTAAAGAATGCTTAATAATGAAATTGTTTTCACAGATTTTTTCACTTTTTTTTATATGGAGTTAATATCCCCCCCTAAGCTCAATTATAAAGGGTTTCCTTTTTATAGCCAAGTCCGAACGGCGTGCCGCAGTGCGACATCTCTTTGGAGAGAAGTTTTTACATGGCATAGTAGCTTACAAATATCGCCAGTTGTAAGAGCGAAAAACCACCGAATAATAGGCCTTGCCAAAACACACTAAAACAATGCTTCCATACATGAGTGCAACTTTGAATGGGGAAAAGAAAATATCCGCTTACGATAGTGCAACGAAAATTAGCTAGTTTCAGCACTAAAATGTTTGTGCATTGGAATAATCTTCGCGTTAGTTCGAAATTCTTCCCTTATATAATTACTAATAAAATACAAGGAAAAAACTTTTGTTTTCAATTTAAAAATAAAGGCTGGTGCTATATTCGCTGATATTCTTCACCAATTGCTTTTATTATTTTTTCACAGCTTGTGACTCTG
The DNA here is from genome assembly GCF_963082655.1 of Stomoxys calcitrans. Lineage (NCBI taxonomy): Eukaryota > Metazoa > Arthropoda > Insecta > Diptera > Muscidae > Stomoxys > Stomoxys calcitrans. The sequence continues at coordinate 128,278,834 of NC_081556.1, forward strand.
TAATTGCATTCTTTCCTCTGTCAGTTATCAGCTGTTACTTTTAGCTTGCTTTAGAAAAAAAGTGTAAAAAAAGTATATTTGATTAAAGTTCATTCTAAGTTTTATTAAAAATGCATTTACTTTCTTTTAAAAAATCCGCAATTACTTTTTGGGCAGCCCAATAGATTTTAAAGCAAATAGACTTGCTGATTTCATTCAGCAGGACTTTCCCTAATTACTTATGGTAAAATTTTAATAAAATTTTTATTTGTGTAGTGTTTCAAGAAAGTAACCGTGAAAAATATGGGTTTTCAACGGTGAAAAACGAACATAGTGCCAGCCATAAGATACTAATTTTAAAGCCGTTTTTACGTTTTGACTAGAAATTATTACTAAAATTCTTCATTTAAGGGTTGGTATTCTATTCTGCTTTCGGAATAGTCGCGGAAATCTTCAATTGTTCGGCGAGCGAAATTTGACAGTTATGTTTTGTTTTTATTTTCATGCCAAAAGACGTTTTTCATCAGCATTTATGGTTTTATTATTTTTGATTTGCAAATAAATATTATAACAAAAAGTAAAAAAAAAACGAACAATTGAAACCAATAAAACAAAAATGAAGCCGACATTGATGTCAATCGTTGCCACTAAAAATTTCTTTTTGTCATTTTGTTTACTATAAACAGAGAACTACTTTTTCGCCTATTTTCCTCCAGCGTTTCGCCGATGTTTTTCTTTATATGGAGTTCGACAACATCGAACAAAATACTCAGCTTAAGATCGTTTACTGTGGAAAGTTTTCACAAAACATTGTTTCCTTTTTTTTGGAAATAAAAAGACATGTAGACAACACTTCCACCATATGTTTTATCACCTGCATTATTTTGGTAAATTGCGTTGTTTACGTAGTGTTATCGCAAAAAATAAAAGTGAAAGAGCAATATTTTCTAGCAATTGTTATTTATCAAAAAAACAATGAACGAAAATGCAACGAATATTCCTTTTTTTTATCATGTTGGCCCAAGTTAAAAAACGTTTTGTCCACGCCTTTAGTGAATGTCGCATTTCCACTCAATGAAGAATTTAGTACTGGAAATGAACAGATTCCACAGATTTTTTTCACAATTTTGTTTATATGGAGTTTCACTGTAAAACTGAAGTTAACAACCACCTTTAAGGAAAAAAGTCTTTAATTTCGAGTAGTTTTGTTTTCGTGTGTAGGACTTGATGCTTGACTAAGCGTTTAGTTGAAGGTATCAGACTGTCTGCCATAGATTCCAAAAATTTTTCAGTTCTTTCGAAAATGGTCTTAGCCTACAAATTTTTTCTATACTCTATAAGTTGCCATGGAATGTCCCATATACATTTATGTGAAAAAAAAAATATTTATTTTTTTTTTATGCCAACCTACAGCAACAGAAGCAGATAAGAGAGCTGGGTTTTGAAATGACTTAGCAGCTAGCTTAGGTTAGCCAGCTAGATAGCAGGGGTTTGCTAGCTAACTAGCTAGCAAAGCTAATAAAACACTTTAATTATTCATATTCCATATTCACACACTGCACGAGTGAGAATAGCAGATAGATTTTCTGCGATATTGTGAATATGAGCTGAATTCATGTTCATTGGCTGGCTGGCTAAATAGCTGGCTGGGTTGCCTTTGTTATAATCGAGTCGTTGTTTTTGTTGTTAAATTCGCTATATGTATGTTTCTTATTTTTAAATATATATATATGAAGTATTGTTATTATACATAGTATATGCAAACATTATCATACATTTTTTTATAATCTTTATTTGTCTACGAAGTCACAAATTAATAAATAAATAAAACAGCACATACTGGTTTGTTTAGCAGCGAACAATTTTTTCGGGTGGTTTTCTAATTCTATCTGACAAATCGTTGTAGCCCAATTTGTTGTTTGTGGCTGTGTGCGTGATGCTATGTGGTATTTCGTTGAGTGTTTTTTTGCCAACATTTTGGCAGTCAGTCAGTCAATCAAACACAAGAAATGTAGATAAGATTTATTTCAACAGAGTTGTATGTTGCCTCTATCTACGTGTTTTTGTTGTTGGTAGGCGGTAGTATTGTGAATGTTGCGAATAGTTCAAATATTGATTTGAGTTTTTTGATTTATGATACATGTTACGATGATTAACGTTTCACAAAAAACTAAAAAGAAAATAAAAACTAGTTTTATTTTTTTTACGACAAAATATTAATGAATTGAAGAAAAACATCAGCTAAGCTTCCCGGCAAATATGCTGAATAAGGGAGACAATTTTAAATAATTAGGAGATGACTTAAGGCCAAAACAGATTGAGCGCGTTGAGCTTTGTTTTTGAGTGTCGCGTTGCCACTCTGCACACAAATCGCACAAAAACAACTCAGGGTTCACTAAAAGTGGAGTTACATACTATGCGCGCGCATTCAAAACGTAACTCTGCAAACAAATCCCACATAAGCGATGTCCAAAAGTTAAAGAATTCTTAACTTTCACACGTTTTGTGTTGTCAATTAAAGCATCTCATGCCAAATTTTGTAAAGATCGGATCAAAATTGTGGCTACTAGCGGCTTTAAAGACCATATCGGATGCAAGATATACACGGAGACCATATCTAAATCTGAACCGATTTTAATACAATTTTGCACACATGTTAAGACGTCAAATGAAACACATCACGCAATTTTTTAAAGATCGGACCAAAATTGTGGCTACTACAGCCTTAAAAGGTAACATCGTATGACAGATATACATATATGGGAACTATATCTAAATCTGAACCAGTTTTTTTTCAAAATCAATAGCGTTGGTGCTGAATTTTGCAAAATTGTATGACAATTCGACAACAAATGCGATCTGTAGCTTGATCACAAGAATACATGGACAGACAAACAGACATAGATAAATCGAATCAGGAAGGTTTAGAATCGAATCGATCGGTATACTTGTCAATTTGTCTAGCTCTTCTCTTCCGAGCGTTGCAAACAAATGCACAGTTGAAATACCCTGTACCACAGTGGTGGTGTAGGGTATTCAAAGTCCGGTTATGAGAAGGTACCACGAAATGTTGGTTTCATAAAGTCCAACCTATTTGTTCGCAACCAATCACCCTGAAGGGGTGACCTTCCGCAGTCCATCCGCTTGACAGAGTAATCCCAGCTCCTTTTAATCTCGCCATAAATGAAAAAAGAAGCGTTTTTTAAAAATGATCAACGATAAGTGTTGCATTACATTCAGTTATGAGATCATTAGGCTTGGTTAAAGGATTGAAGGATTGTGTGCGTCCTAGCAAAAAAAAAATTTAGAGAGAATGGAGATGAAAAAGTGAGAGAGAAGCGACACATAAACTGAAATACTCATTGACTTTAGCTCCGGCACGCCAGCCAACCCCAGCCCTTACAGAAGACCACCATCTCGGATAGCCAGGACAGGTGGGGGTTACTCTATCGCCGTAGCACTCGCAGAATTCATCTAGATCCAAACGTGTCCAGCTCGTCAGCAGCCTCGTTCCCAGTCAACCTTAATGACCCGGGACCCAGCACAATCTGACGAAACCGCCCAAACGTCTGACTTACATGATCCTCGTCCAGGTTTTCTCAGCGTCGCATCTCCAGATTTAGGATTACATCCAAGACTATGAGGATGGCGAAAACCTCAGCCTGAAAGATCCTACACCCGTCCGTTAGATTGTTCCAGTGGCCCATAAATGAAGCAAGAAAGGAAAACCGAGCGATACGAGATTCTTCTAGTGGTCTTAAGTTTCTCCGACGTTCATCAGCAGATCAATATGAACTAAGTTCCCTCGTAGGAGAAGGCAGTACCCATCAATTGAGCAAGGCAGGATATGTCTACATTGTTCTAGTGGTCTTAAGTTTCTCCGACGTTGATCAGCAGATCAATATGAACTAAGTCACCTCGTCGGAGAAGGCAGTACCCATCAATTGAGCAAGGCAGGATATGTCTCCATCTACCATATCAAATATAATCGGTGACTAACCTGTGGGCTACCGAGCTGAAGGAAACTGCAGACCTGAGACTTACTAGGTATTTCTATCTCGCTATAAGTGACAAGTGAAAAGAGTCACTCATTCTAAATGACATAGAAGATTTAGCCAGCGATGACAGACGATGTATCATGCATTGCACTCAGTCAGAAGAGTATTCCAGTGGTATTACTACAGGTCCTGAGTCAGCCTGATGAAGATCTGGAAATAGCTAAGAACTCACTTTGCTCTTAAAAAAAATTAGGAACAATCAATCAAGCAAGGCATCGAAAATACATCTCGCGGGGAAGCTTCGGACACATTGAAAACTGGAAACTTAAGGGTCACCAGACTATGTGGTAGATGCAGAAGTGTCGAAAAAAGGCGCCTGCCACAAAAGGGAGGGATGCCAATCAACGGTTTTATTGTCGGTAAGAGCGAGGGCGACCAAAGGTTAACAGACTCACTTAGTCAATTAAGATCATAAATTCAGTTGCATCATGCCAAGGCCTCAATTGGGAATCGAACCTACCACCCCCGCACTGGTACTCCGAGCATGCTACCAACTCTGCTACCGGACATTAAGCTTAGATTGAGAACAATACACGACAAATTAATTAAGCAAAGCAGAACCACCTCTGTGTGGTATGAAGAGGTTGCCATGTCAAATGCAGTCGGGAACCGATCAGATGGCTCCCGAGCGATCGGAAATTGGATCGACGTGTCGACTGAAGCCTAACCATTAAAAAGTCAAAGGCCAAAAAAAGAGGAATGTAGGGAAAAGTTGAGGTAGACAGAGGCCTTTCTACACTTATGCTCGAAATTCTTCTTATTCTTATCAAATAGGGTCTAGATCGGACCATTCAGATTTGGAAATGGCGGGCTTAATCAACGAGAAGCCTGACAAGTGGATTAGCGGAGGGTACGTGGTGTGATCAGAGGTACCGACGCCAGCAGGAGCAACGGGAAAGAATGGCAGTAGACCAAAACCTAAGTCGATTATAATGAAGGCGTCGCATATCTCGGCCTTGAAGATCCAACTTTTTGACTTTCGAAGGATTTTTCATGTTCCCATAATTTTGACTAGCCCTTTGTGAGCGTTAATTCTTTCAAAATGGGTCAATGCGAATTTTTTTCGATTGCAGGGTTTAGGCGACGCGTACCAAATACCTGCAACATCCTTCTTCATTTACAACTTGGGCGTTGAATTTCCCAGAGAGGGAAAATTATCGAAGATTTCAGGAAGTGCTCCTGTGAGTCTGGCCTCTTCAGTTGTAATCACGCTAAAGACTGAGAAATTAAGCTTAATTTGGGAAAGGATCCGTAAATGTTCTATATGTAGTTTAATTTCTTGAAGGAGTCAAATTGTTTATTTTGATATAGCAATCATATAAACCGATCTTACGATTTAAGGTCTTGAGTCCATAAATGGCCAATTTATTAAACAATTTCCCTAGAATTTGTAGCACTATTTGCAATAGCTGCCATATATGTAGACCGAAAATGCCCATTTTTTTATCTGATTGCGAAGAAATTTGGAACAGTGAATTGTATTGGATCCCCCGTTACACCTGACTTACATGATCCATATCGGGTTGAAATTGAATGTAGCTGTCATATAAATCGATCTCTCGATTTAACATCATCTGATTTCGACGAAATTTTAATAAGCTATATTTCCTGGGAGGGGATATTAAGGCAAAATAATCAATTTTGGTTTTGGAATTTTATAAATCGCAATTTTCTTTAATTATAAACATACTGGGAATAAAACTCAACAAATTCACACAAATGTAGGGTGTTTTATAGTACATAGTCATACTTTGACATACCTATAACGTCAAAGAATATTATACATTTTGCCTTCTTTCCGTTGTCGTTGTTGTATTTTCTTTTTGTTTTTTTTTTTTGCTCAAGTCAGCGAAAGTGTAACAATGCACTTTGGCGGCGTGAACATTATAACGAGAATCCACCATACACTTGAACACAATAATGTAACAATGCCTTGTGAGCAATGCATTGATATGATATGTATGACATGTACACTCAGTGAGAGTACTTACATACATACATACATATGTATATAAATTAAATTGTATTTAATTAATTATTCTATATGGTATTTATATTAATAATACAGATCAAAGTACAAAAGTACAACACTTAACAGATGATTGTAGTTATTTTTGTTGTTGTTTCTTTTGTTTTTCTTTTGATTTTGTCTGCCATAAGAAAGCAAATGAATATGGTAGCTCAAATTGTTATCACAATTTATTACGAATGTAAACACACATTCATTGACACTCACTCACTCTTATTGAAATCAAAATTACTTGGGTTGACTACAGTAGCCGTTTGCCTTATTGTTGTAATATAAAAAGGGTCATAAATTAATTTATGGTTTTATGTTGGGGCAAAGCGTATTTAATGAAATTGTGATAATCAAATAAAAATTACCAATCATGTAACAGCTGTTCTTGATTAGTGTATGTAATGAGTGACTAAATTCAAAGAGAGATGGGCTAATAGACATCAGAGAGTTGCCGTATTGGTACTTTCTCAACAAATATAGAGGGAAGTAGTGAAAAAAGAAGATTACAGCGAGCAACGAATTGGAATATTTTTTTTAAAAGGGCTGGTACCTACTACTTTCGTTTTTCACCGTTGAAAACCCATATTTATCGCGATTACTTTTTTGAAACATGATAAAATAACACTCTTATTCAAATTTTACCATAAATAATGAATGTCCCAGGGAATTATACTTTAAAATGTATGTATTATCTAAAAAATTTAACTATTTTTAAATCATTTTTTTGCTTATTCCCAGGTTTTGATTTCGAATTTTATGATTTCAGAACTAAAATGAATTGTTCAACACATAAATAACACAGCATACGGCAGTACTATTTAATATTTGAAGCCCAGTATTTAAACGTTACCGTTAATTTTTTCCCTCAATTTGTCTTTTGGTAACACTGGCTTTATTTCATTTATATGTAATACTTTCCCCAACCCACCTCTTTCTCATTACCAATGCACATCAACATCCCTTTAATAATACACCTCTTCACAATTGAGATCTAATGATAATGATGATGATGATGTTGAACAAAGCCTACATCATTTTTTTTATAGATTGCACTTGTTACAGGGTGTTTCACACATAAGCACAGCACTTTAATTTACAACCTGTTTTTTAGGAATAACAACAAAGACAACGACAGCGGCAAATAAACCGGCATCAATCGACTTGCTTTGGTTATGAATTAATATAGATACTTTAGCAGAAGAAACACATTAAAAATTCAAAAGAAAAAAAACAACAACAATAACAATGACACAGGCTCCTGAATGAATACGTCATATTTTGTGTGGTGCGCCGTCTGACTTGACCACTGGCAAAAAAAAACACTGAACACGCGCGGCAAAAACAAATAGAACCGGTTGTTATTTTTTTGTTTGCCTTCTTTTTGCTTGGTTGAAACTGATTGGATTTTGGACAGTGTTAATTATAAGGAAAATGTTTTTCATGTATGATAATTTTTTCTTATATTGGCAAATTTACGCATACATATAATACTTTTGGCTTATTAAACTTACTGATAATAATGTTGATTTATAGCGAATCGCAAATTTTAAATCGAATTATTAAATTTGTTTACAAAAAAAGCCATCATCACTTTCATCATATCACAGGCACTTTGTTGCACAGCAAGAATCGAAAACTTGCAAAAAAGAAAAGCAAGAACACGGAATCTCCGTTAAAGATGTGACAAGCACGAGCGCACGAGAGCTAGCAAGCAGCAAGCGAAACGACAAAATACAACATATGACTTCACATGCGAATGAAACACGACTAGACGTAGCAAAGAAATTCATTCAATTTCAAAGTAAATTCACAAATGGACAGACACCACACCACAAAACAAACACACTCACTCATACACACAACAAGCACAAGAGAAGAGAGAACAACAGCAACAATAATAACAAAAATGCCAACCGCGGCAAGTTAAGGCAACGTTTTTTCTGCTCATATTTTTGTTGCTGTTGCTTGGAGTCTCTTTTTATGGATTGTTGTCATTTTGCTGCTGCTGCTGCGTCGCGCGCGCTCTACTACTATGAGTTCAGTTAAACATCAACAACAACATTGGCTGGCTGGCTTGCTTGAGGGGGAGCACCAACAGCAACAACTGCTTAATGCAAAATGAATAATAACAAAGCAAAAGGAAATGACGACGACAACAACGACGGCAACGATAAAGAAGAAAAACAAAGTAAAAATAAAACTAAAAATAAAATATTTGCACGAATTTTTCATTAGTTGACAAACGAGCCAACGAACAACCGACCGAACGAACGAACAAACGCATGGTCGAATGGACGGTCCCCAATCTCTTAGTGAGGTTATGTGAGAGAGTGTGTGTGTTGGTTGGTGTTTTTAATATAGTCATGTACAAGATAGAAAGAGAAATGGGTGAACATTGACACCCTACCACAGCCCCATAATAAACGAATGATGAGTGTAAAAGAGTGCGGGTAAGTGTGCTGACAGATATTAATCAGTAGCCAAGTAGAAGTGTGTAGTGCAAAAAACATTCATACATATCCACATACAGATGTGTTTATAAGCAATCATGTGTACTGGAATGTTTGATGGAGGGAGTGTGTTGATTTTTGTTAAGCGCTGGCAAGACGAGGGTGTGAAACTAGTTAGGTACTTTGTATGTGTGGTGGGGCTGTGTATAAGCGAAATAATAGAACTCTGCATCAGTTTTAAGTACATCATTATCTTTAAAAGATTTTAAAAATGATTACAACAGGCGCCGTTCTGTAGGCTATATAATAAAATATAATTCTGTTAAGCTGTAGTAGCAGTCAAAAGTTGGCCTCTGCATAAATTTGTCTATTTTAAAGAGACTTAATTGAAACTTTGTCTAAAAAATATACCATGTATCAAATTTTCAAAAAAAAGTTGGATGAAATTTTCTTTTTACAAAATATTAAAAAGAATTTTTTAAAGAAAAAACTTCAACTAGTTATGTTTTTTCCAAAGATAAAGTTTAAATTTAATAAATTTTAATATTTTTAAATTTTAATAAAATTATCATGATTTTATTAAGATTTTGGTAGTGTTCACTTTGACTTTTACTTACTAACAACTTTCATGGGAAAAAATAAATGAAATATTCCGTAAGACAAAATTGCATAAATTTTACCTGTGAAGACAATTTGAATCTGTTAGTTCCCCATTCAGTTTCTTTCTTCGCTGCACCTCATAAATCTAGTCCCTAAATTCAGAAAAAAACATCATTTCGCTCTCTACTTATGTATACTCAAACCGATGGACATAGGACTAATTGATAAGGCCTACCTTCACCTTAACCTTAAATGATATTTACAACGTCATGAGTGAAACATCACCAACACGCTCGTTCCCTCTCTCCCTCTTCAACACTTTTTATTAAACAAAAACCCAAATTATTATAACTACCAACAAGGTACATATTATATGTGTGGTGGGTTATTGCTTATGAAGCAGCGAAGCACAAATTAAAAATAAAGAAACAACAAAACCCCAATACAATCTTAAATCACGCAAAAAATAAAGAATTTGAAAACGTAGTTTCCTTCTCCTAAATATGATCGTTTCATAGCCATCACGAGTAAAAGAAACCAATAACAAAACAGCCATAGCCACCAGAGTCAATGGTATAATTAAAACAAGTGTCGTTGGTTGTGTTTGTGTATAAGTTTGTTTACTTTCGTAGTATGAGCTGCGCTGTTGGGTTGCCTCACACTTTCACACACCAAGCTAAGAAAAAGGCATTCCCCAAAAACAAAAAACACAAACGAAATTTTGCTTGTTTAGGGGGAGAGCCGAAGGTGGCATTAACAAAACCCATAACGAAACATACATATACAACACACTCAAACACTGCCAAGGCAGACGAACGAAGTCGTCGTCGTATAAAAAATGAATATCAAAATAAAAAAGTACAATATTAAAGGCAGAATACCACAAATTTCGCACTTACTCATGGACTCCTCACTCGAATGGCATGGCGGAGGGAAAACAAAAACAAAATACACAGACACACACTAACACATTACACAACCACAACACGCCACGAGCAACCAAACAATCAGAGGCGAAAAGAAAAACAAAGGCACAGCAAATCCAACGAAATGAGCCAATGAGTAAAGCAACAACAAACAACACAAAGTACCATTTGATACGACGACGACAACGACACCAGACCCCAACATAATAGCAGAAGAAAGAAAACAAAAAAAGCTGACTAACAAGTTAAATGGTTGAAGGTTTGGGGAGCACCATACACTGACTAAACTACGATCGGTGTGTACCTACCTATACAGTGTTTAAAAAAAATTTTCAAACAAAAGATATATGCGTTAACGGTTTATAAACGCAAGTCTGTCAATGGGTCGAACCTGTCCCCATAGAGGGTGTCCCGACAGTATTTACAAGTTCTGTGAGATGAAATGGTACTCAGAAAAATACAGCTGCTTAAATTAATTAAAATTTAGACTTTCATCTTTATTGTTCATGGGCCCCACCCATACCTTGATATTTTGTTTAAAATTTCCTTGGGGTCAAAACTCTGAGTATTGGAGCAACTACCACGGTTTGGGTTTCCCAATGTTTATGTTCTGCTTGAAATTTATTATTATTAGAGTATCTTATAGTTCAAAATTCGCACAATTTCATCAGTGGGATTTTGAGGGATTCAACAAACCTTCATATTCCTGGGATAATTTTTGGAGGATAGACCGAAAAATTACTTTATACCCTTTTCCTCCTTTTGAACAATGCCTTTAATAAATAGGTACATACAATGATCCCCTGAATCATAAGTTTATACTGTATGAATAATTATGGCGTTCACTGTTAAATCGCTAATACATATCAAAATGTTTACAGTAAATATCCAACCGTCATAGCACCACGTCAATAACACAACTACGCGGCAGGCATACAATTTAAAGACGACAGACAGACCAACAAATAACACTACAAAAGAATAGGAACACCTAACAAGCGACTTGTTGTATGGTGGCGGCTGAAACGATAAAGCCAAAGCTACAGCAACAGTTGTATTGGTGATTCCCTCAAAAGCCAGCCAGTATTCAACCAACCTCCCCTCACCAACAACAATATTGTTAGCGAATTGGCAAACTGTAGAACTTGACTGGACCAAGAAAAATTCACAATAAAATGAACCAAATCATTGATAATAATACAAAAAAATTCCACCACCCTCCTTCCACTGAAAGAGCAAACCGCCAACCAGCCCGTCGCCCATTAAGCATCATCATATAGAGAAATAAAAACACTACGCTGCCATACTACATACAATATAATACTGTGAAAATTTATAGCTTAATAAGTATTTATATATGCACATACTTCATACATATATACGTTTTATATGCATTGACGTTTGCCTGTGTGTAGGTATGTATGGATAAGTTTAAGTAATCATGAGCTGTATAAACTGGGTAGAAAAAATAAACAAACCAAGTTCGTAAGCAAAAAAAAAAAAGTAAACCTACTTTGGCTGTCGTTCGTTCGGTCAGTCATATAATAATCAGACTGTTGTTGTTCCTTTAGCTGCTGCGTCATATTCTCTAGAGAAGAAGCAGCAGACGTGCCAGTAGTAGCAACAACTTTGCTGGCCCATCAATTTCAACAGGCAACAACAAAATATTAGTCTAACTTTGTTGTTGTTGTTGTTGCTCGTATCTTGGTCGTTCCTAAGATTTGCGCGCTTGTAGCTGTTCTTTTTGTTCGTTTATTTTATATATTTTTTTAAGAGCTGCCAACAGCAGCGCAGTTGTGGGGAGAGATAAAAACACTGTTGTGTGGCTATGCGACTGTTGCTGTTGGTATTGTTTGCATGAGTTCATGATAAAACACCGTTTAGAAAACATATGATGAGGAGAGAGGGTGGCAAGAGAGTGATGATGTGGTTGGTGATTGTGTTGTGTGGGGTGGGTAAAAAGGTGTCGCAGAGATGAGAAGCGAAGGCGAAAAACATACAACGTACATACAAATGTGTGTATCATCATCAAACGTCAATCATGTCAATTCATTGGAAATGAGGAAACCCTCTTCATCACACTAGCGTACACAAAAATTTATGTATATGTGTATGCTTTTACGTATATGCTTTTACGTTTGGATTTGGGATTCGGTTTTTTGTTATGGATTTTGTTTTGTTTTGTTTTTTCTTATTTCTTTGTTGAATTTGTATTTTGTTGTCGCCGAGCAAAGATGAATGGGGAATTAAGTAGAACTTTTAGGTACATATTCGTTTATTAATGCAAGTGAATACTGGTTATCTAGAGGGGAGGGCTTATATTAATCCAAAAGGTAGCCATATCGAAAAAATAAAGTAATCATTAAATAGGCACTTAAAATAAAATATATACAAAATAAAATATTCCTATAAAAAATATATAAAATAAAATAAAAATATTACTGTCGGAATAAAATAGTAATGATAAACTTAAACCTCAAATGATAGAAATTAAAGAAAATACCTATAGGACAAAATGTAAGCGGAGACTAGGCAGATTGATTCCACAAATATAGAGGAATTGTTCCACACATTTTTAGTAAAAAAAAATAAAAACTATAGTTTTTAAATAAAAAAAAATTAACAAGCTATAGGTATAAAAAATAATAATAATAAATTACAAAAAAGGTATAAAAAATTTACAGAAAACAAAAATTTCACACATTTTTAAATTGTAATTATCTGAAAATTTTAAAAATCTAATTATTAGCTTCAACTCGATAAAATGTTAAATTTCATTTTATCGAATTGAAATTAATTATAGAATGTAAACTTATTGAAAAACCTCGCCCACTGTTCCCACTTCTTCTTCTATAGGTGTGACGACATGTTTATTACTCACGAGAACAAAAAAAACCTATTGCTAGTATCACAAAAATTTCTTAGAATTTGACATATATTAAATTAAAAAGCAATAAAAACAAATATGTTCTGATATGTAGAACGGGAAATAGCAACAATGCAACAGCTCTTTGCTTAAGCTAATCAATATGAAGATAGAATATTAACAATAAACTTTATTCATACAATATTTTTATCTAGAGAAGCTAAATGGCAGAATGCACCCGTCGAACTGAAAATGTAGCGGGAACAGATGTTGGTAAACACGCGCGCATTTTTTTGTAACAAATAAAGCAAAATGGAATATATTAGAGGAAAATAAAATATACATATAATAAAAATGAAGAAAAATTCTATCAGAGAAGAAACAATTACAATCAATATGATAACCATTTTGATGTTAACCACTTGTGACATTACTCAATTGAAATAGTGAGGGTGAATAAACCGTTTTGAAATCGATATATTGGGTTGCCCAAAAAGTAATTGCGGATTTTTCATATAGTCGGCGTTGACAAATTTTTTCACAGCTTGTGACACTGTAATTTCATTCTTTCTTCTGTCAGTTATCAGCTGTTACTTTTAGCTTGCTTTAGAAAAAAACTTTAAAAAAGTATATTTGATTAAAGTTCATTCTAAGTTTTATTAAAAATGCATTTACTTTCTTTTAAAAAATCCGTAATTACTTTTTGGGCAACCCAATATGTTACAGCTGATAGCCGCAGACAATATCCCAATGTGACGTGAACATTAAATTGATAAGTGTTACAAAGGGGAAAAGAACATATCGACATGAAATTTTTAAAAATGTATTAAATGTTATTAATCGACTATAAAACCAATTGAAATCATTAGGATGAAGTGCACACTATCTTAAGATAAAATTGTATTAAGGAGTTGTAGGCATTTTTAGTTTTCTTAGAAGAAATTAACTAGGTATGAGCCAGTAAATTTTGTTTAAAATTTCGTATTTATAAAATTTCTAATTTTCAAGGAGAAGTTATAAACATTTTAAGTTTCCTAAAACCACAAGATATCTGGCGCATACCCCCTATTCGTTTGCATGTAAAAAATGGATTCGGGCTCGGCTTAAAAAAGGAGGCCCCTTATCATTGGCCTTAAAAATTATTCGGACTGCACTCATTGATATGAAAGAAGTATCCCCTGTTCCTAAATGGAATGTTCATGGGAGATTTAGTATGAATTTCAACGTAGATATTCCAAGGATTGCTAGATATAAGGCTAAAAAATCGTTCGTTTTGTTTTTGTAAAACCGAAACAGGCCTGATTTACTATGTTAACTATTCTAGCATTGTATTTTATTGTTATCATGAAATTACTTGATGAGTGTAAACTCATTGGTGATAAAATTTGATATATAAAATAAAAAAAAGCAAATGTAAAACAAACATTTTCGTTTCCATAAGAAATGCATTGACATATGTATATTAAACGAAATTTTCGTTAACGAAAACGGTTCATTTCAATACACATGTGCTTTATTAGCCAAAAACTATGACATATCGGTCAGAATGGTAAATTGATGCTTGTCGCCATATTGCAGTCTACACAGCTTTCTGTCCAGTGGAGACATAAATGTCTTGGCTGAAACCCAAAATTTCGCCAGAGTTGTATACTCAGCTTTAAGGACAAAATTTTCGTTCTCATAAGGAATGCATTGACATATCGTAAGCGAAATTTGCGGTTTGCTTTGTGCTACAGGGTGACATTGAGAAAGCATTATTCCACTTATTTATGACATACGGACCATAATTCTGAAAAAGTAGTCGAAAATTGGACTCTCGGATAAATGATTTCTGAAACATAAGGGCCAACCGTTATCTTGTAGATTTAGATTAACTGCCTGGTTCACAAACTTTTTTTACTCGTCGAGTCACTCACTCCAACATCTGTTTTTCCTTTATGAAATCAGTTGGTTTTGACACAAGGGCGAACGGAAATCGTCCACTTTCAGTTATACAAGGTTAGTGAACCAGGCAGTAATTCTTGGTCATAACTTAAAATTATATCCATATTATTTCTTCTTCTACACGCCTAAAAACAACCGATAATTTTAAGAGGGCCTTAATCAACTATGATGAAGAGTTGTGTTTTTTAAATATATGGATGAAAATGTATGATTATATTTTATTACCTTTTCTAAACATGTCTCAAATTTTTTTAATTCATTTTCAATGATCTCAATTCACTGACCATATACTGTAGAAACGAAAGATGAAGTAAACTCGTGCGAGGCAAAATATGTAATAATAACAAACTCAAACAAGTGTGTGTGTGTGTATGTTGTTTGCAATTCTTAATATGCTCTATCACTTGACGATAGAGCTGGCTGAAGTCATCAATGATCCTCTCGTAAGAGGTGTTGGAATCTTCGTTTGTTTGAGGAATGTAGGAGTTCGGTAGAGTGGTTGGCAATAACATGATGCCTTGTAGCAGTAGTAAAGAAGTGTTCGGCCTAACGAGTCAGTACAAATATGCTAATCATATAATAAATAATATACTATACAAATAAAACAATGAATGCAAAGAGCAAAGTGCGCGAAAAGCGGTGAATGAATTGAAGGCGATCGATGTATATGTAATATATACATAGTACTTATATTTATGTATGCAAAGTGTAGTGTCGCAAAAAGAAAAAAAAACCAAGTGAAAAGTCGTTCGTGTGTGGTATAGTGTACAGTGCGTTGATAATTTATTAAAAATGTTAAACAACATGAACGTTTTTATGGTCTACTAAATAAAATGCTTTGCAGTCTAGGTAAATAACACCTCCCGCAAAAGTTGAATGCCTATGAACAACGAAGAAAACTTTATTACACCCTTTGCTTGTGCTTAACCTTTGCCAACATCCCCGGTTTAGTGACAAAAAAACATTTCTTGCATTCATTATTACAACAGAAAAAACAAAGCCAAAATTGCAGACTCGAAATAATGCCAAATACATATTACCAACCGGGTGTACGTAAATTCGTTTTTTTTATTCATCCGTTCGTTTGTTGTTGTATTAAACGTTGACGTTCGTGTCAAATGTTGATGATGATGATGATGATCAAATCGTTAACGCGATATATTTACATTAGTTGTGTTGTTGTAGTGCTGTGTTTTTTTACTAAGTGGTGGGGTTGCGCGACGATGTCTGTTTGTCATTTAGGGGAATGCCTTTGCTTAACTGTCAGTCTTTTGGTGAGCTACCACAATTTCCCCCACTAAATTTACCTCTCTTGTTCCCATATCTGTGTGTTGTTTTTGGTTTTACTCATCATCACACCGCCACCCGATCCCTCTCATACAAAATGTGTTTCGGTGTCGCCAGTCTGTCGTGTTTTGTCAAGTGCATGATATGTAAGTATTAACATTGGTATTCGTTTCAAGTTGTTGTTGTTGTTGTTATATGTGGTGTGATGATGCGCTGCGGTTTGGCTGGTTGCTTCGTTGGTTGGGTGGTGTAGGTATTAAATATATTGTGTTGATGATGGTGTAAAAAAGAAATAAAAAAGAAGCAAAACAAAAAGCAACGTTTAATGTTAACAAGAATTTTTAGGTCAAAATTGCATAATAAATGTGTGATGAAAATGAAATTGTCATGGCGTGTAAAACACAGTTATTCATTCATTTAAGTTTATGTATACACACACGTATATATATACATTCATACAAACAAATATGTGCACAAGAAGTTTAGGCGGTTTTTATGACGTCGTTGGCGCTAGAACATAACAATGGCAGAGTTGGTGAAAAGGGTTAATCCCTAGTTATGACTGAATTCATAATAACGCTGGGTAAGTAGTAAAGTAATTTCTTAATTAGAAATCATATGGGTACATACATACCTAGCAAACGTAGGTATAATTTTAAGATTCATTATCTTTTGGTTAAATAATTAACCGGGATAACCCTAAAACTATTCTGCTGAATGGTTATTTTTGGATTTTTTTTGACATGTATTACTTGGACGTATTTGATTCTTAAAGGCATAATTTTGCAATCATTGCATTTGATAAACAAAAGACCAGTTCTAAGAAAGACGCGCTTCCCACCTTTCTAAAACATACAGTTATTACACTGTGTTCGTTGATTCAAGAATTTGTGCAAATTGTTATTGGTAATTGTTCGCGTACTTTGTTGGCCAGAGAGCGGGGGAGTGCGTGAGAACATGCAAAATTATGAGAGTTGGGTAATTGATTGAACAGCTGTAAAAGTAAAACCAGCTGTTAAATTCAAATAAATAGCAACAGAGAGTAAAGGCTGTTCACACTCTCGTGCAAATTTTTAGTTGCACATTCTTGCTGAGAAGAACCGTGGACCAGCGATGAAAAATACAAATTTTAAAGTGGTACTAAAAAGATACTTTTTGGGCCGAATGAGTACTTTTAAGTTTTGCATAAAGGTTTCAAGAATATTGAAATTGAGGTATACAAAATATATCTCTTCCTAACCGATTAAAGATTACACAATGTGTGATAGAAATTTAAGTAAAAAAAGAGTTTTAATTCTCAAGTCAAGTATCTCTACGAAGTGGTATGGCTATGCGACTCGCCATTCGAACTCGGCACATCGTTGAGCTCAAACTTTAATCGAACTGCATTCTGTATAAGGAGGAAGTATCCCTTGTGTCTTAATGGAAGCCGAAGACGAAGGGTTTGTGATATATCCCACATAAACATATGTCGGAGATGGTTGGACGAATTGATTGTATAATGATATTTACCCAAAAACACAAATCAGATATTCAAATTTCGAGTCAAGTAACTAGGGGAAACGCCCCACCTTTAAACGCCCAAACGGGCATATAGATCGCTACAATATGGGACTTAAATGAAAGATATCTGGGACTCGAGCACGAATTTCATACAGAATTCGGAGGCCAAGTATCAGGAGTACGTGTCGCTCCCAAAGCTTTCTATAGGCTAAATAAGTCAAATAGGGCGACTAGTGCATGAGGCATCTGTTTCTAAATATGAACGGATATTACTCCCTTATAATCTCCAAGCGATCTGCATAACGCCATTTCGACAATCGAGAAGACATAATTCGAACGGATAACAAGTGATTATCCCCATTTTATCATGAGAAATACTTTAGACAAAAAAGGTTCGTAAACTGATAGGCTGTTCTTATATCCATTATACTTCGCTTGCCTATAGAGAGATACCGATCAAAGAACATGATAAATGTGAAGGATATACTTAACACAGTCATTCCGTTTGTAATACTTCTAAATATTGATCTGCGACCCCATAAAGTATATATATTCTGAATCGTCTCGACATTCTGAGTCTATCTAGCAGTGTCCGTCCGATAACGGTCGAACACGTTAAGCTAGCCGCTTGACTCTATGCATAGATGCTTCTTGTTGATATAGGTCGTTGGGGATTGCAAATGGGCCATGTTGGTTCACCGATCCCCGGATTTGACTTCTTTAGCCCCCAGAAGCCTTTATTTTCATCCGATGTGGCTGAAATTTTGAACAAAGACTTGAGTTATGCCTTCTATCATCCAAGCAAAGTATGATGCGAATCGGTCTGTAAGCAGATATAGCCCCCATATAAACCGATCTTCGGATTTGGCTTCTTGAGCCCTTAAAAGCCTCAATTTTCATACGATTTGCCCGAAATTTGGAACAAGGACTTGAGTAATGATTTCTAACAATCATGCCAAGTATGATCTGAATCGGTCTATAAAGAGATATAGCCCTTTATAAAAACGAACTCCGGATTTGACTTCTTAAGCTCATAGAAGCCCAAATTTTCACCAGATTTGGTTGAAATTTGGCCCAAAACCCTATCTTATGACATTTAAGATCCATGCCAAGTTTCGTTGAGGATTGCAAATGGACCATATCGGATTAGATTTGGATATAGCCCCCATAAAAACCGATCGCCGGATTTGACTTCTTGAGCCCCCAGAAGCCTCAATTTTCATCCGATTTAGCTAAAAGTTGGAACAAAGAGTTGAGTTATGACTTCGATCATCCACGCAAAGTATGATGCGAATCGGTCTGTAAGCAGATATAGCCCCCATATAAACCGATCCTTGGATTGGGCTTCTTGAGCCCTTAGCAGCCTCAATTTTCATACGATTTGCCTGAAATTTGGATCTATGCCAAGTATGATCCGAATCGGTTTATAAAGAGATATAGCCCCTAATAAAAACGGACCCCGAATTTGACTTCTTAAGCCCATAGAAGTCTAAATTTTCACCAGATTTAGTTGAAATTTGGCCCAAACCCCTATCTTATGATCTTCAAACCCATGCCAAGTTTTATCCAAATCGGTCTTAACATTCCTTTAAAAACAACATATATTTATCAAATATTTTAAACTTTGGGTTTTGCAGTTAATAAAAAACATATTTATATTCTCAGGGTATAGTATATACACCAGTTCTAAAATCTTAATAAGGCGCTATACTAGATTCATTAAAAGAAGAACATGCTTGGCTGAAAATAGATGTACAGTAATTTAATTTCCGATTTTACGGATTTGTGAAAAATTTCCAATGCGTCTCTTATTTATTCACCTTTGAAATTGTAAAATATTTTTAATGGCCATAACGTCTCCTCCCACCAAATTTTGAGCACACTTTCGCATTCACATTCTAGTGCTAACATTATAGTCGACTATTTGCGTTTAGACAAATCTAGTATTTGTTTGTATTTTGTCTGAAAACATTGCGAACTACATATTTGCTATGCTAACTACCCCCCACAAGGAATTTTTCACAGAACTTGTTCAAATTTTCAAAAGTTTTCACATCCAGAGAAGAAGAAAATGCTAAATGTGCTAAATTATTTTTAGCCAAACAAGCAAAACGAGCCGCTAGGAAAATTTTCAGAAAAAAACAAAAACTTGGAAATATTTGACGTAGATTTTTGTTTTGGCTTCCAAGTTTTTCACATTAATTTTTTCTTAAGATGAGAAGACGCTCATTTGGGACTGGCTGGCTGTGAAAATGTTTTGTTTTCTTGGCTCTGGTGAACGTTTTTGGTTGGCGGCAGTGAGGTGTTGTGTATCAAAAACAAAAAAATTTCTATATGTATTCATACATTATGAATAACTTAAATATTCAACATTGGGGATTTTGTTTTGGTTCTTTCTTCTTCTTGTGTTTTTTTTTTCTTTCGTTGAAGAAAGAAATGTGATTTAGTGAAAAATATTTGCTTTTTTTCGGGGGGTTTCTGTTTTAAAATCTCATCGCCTAAATGTTTTAAAATCTTTTACGTCATTTGTTGGGAATTTCCTGTCGAGATTTATGCATGGGTGCTTTGTGTGCTATATGGATATATATATATGTGGCCGCGACAGTATTTTGAATATATCTATAAAAAAGTAATAATTTTCGAAAAATTGTTATGGTTTTTTTTTCTTTTGAAAGGCGCAAGTATATACATACATATATTAAAGAATATAGAAATATTTCATGGCTTAAAAATGCGAGGTGAACATATTTTCTTTTGGTATATATAGAAAAACTAATTTAAAAAATTTCAACACCCTAGACTGTATAAAGAAAAATAATTTAATTTTTGTAAAAGAAATTTTAAATATATAAGGATTTCTTACTAAATATTGGCATGCGAGAATGGCAATTATCATTTTGAAAGTCCATAGAAGTAAAGGATTCACCAATAGAAGGTTACGTCGCTTGCAGCAAACCCAAATGTGGAAAGGCCCCATGAATAGTAAGATTGTCAAAATGGTCCAATTCAAAATGCCACACATATACCCAAGGTTCACTTATAGAAGGTTAGGTCACTTGCGAAAACATAAAGTGGATAGGCCCCATGAACATCATTAAGGATGTCAAATCTGCCGATTGAAAATGTCATCAAATAGGAGAAAACGTAAACAAAGAATGAATGTAAAAAGAGAACAAGTTGACATCCTCAATGCCAAGTACTGCTAAAAATAAAAACATTGTATGTCGGCTGATCGGTTGGTTTAACCTTATTCCGTGAATTCTGACATATTATTATAGAAAGAAACAAGCAAGGTGTTGACAAATTGATCACATTGATTTACAAAAGTAATTCAACACACAGATGTTGTATGATCAACCACAAATGTTCATAAATCAACAACAGTTTTTCTGAACGAAACGTGCACAGGCGTTCACATTTTGTCAACATGTGTTGCACAGGTTTTGAAAAGATTGCAAAAAGTTTTCGTGTGCTTCTGGTGTGTTTACAAACGCCTTGTCACATTGCACCACATTTGTCCCAGGTAGGGATTATGTTGACAATGGTCAGCGCAGGAAATAACAATGCACATTCACAAATTCAACCCCTGCGTTGACAATATTTTCAACAACGCCAGTTCATGATCACGACACACACAATTGATCCATGATTTTGCAACGTCTTTTTTTTCTAGCAGTGTAGAAAAACGAAGACAAAAAAGGAATGCAAACAAAATGAAAATATACATCATCTACGACGAGAAATGTAAACAAAAAAATGTAAAACCTGGTCACGCGGAGCAACAAAGGTACAATCTATCAATACAACTTCCAATAGATAATTCAACATATAGATGTTGTATGATCAACATCAAATGTGTATAAATCAACAACTGTATTTGTGAACGAAACGTCCACAGGCCTTCACTTTCTGTCAACATATAGCACATATATTGTGTGCTGCTGGTGTGTTTACAAACGCCTTACCACACAGTCACCTATGTATGGATGATGTTGACATTGGTCGACACAAGTTCACAAGTTCAATTCCGTGCGTTGACAATATTTTCAACAACGCCTTTTCATGATCACGACACACACAATTGGTGCATGATTTTGCAACGCCTTTTTTCTATCAGTGTAGGAGAAAGAAAAGAAAAAAAGAATGCAAACAAAAGGAGAATAGACATCCCCCATGGAGAAAATGTGAAAAAAAAATTAAAAATCTGGTCACGCGGAGCAACAGCGTTACCGTTGTGCCACTTTAGTGTCAAATTTGACATTTTTTTTGACGATGCCACTTGTGTGCCACTTTTTTATTTTGATACTATATGCCATACCTTTAACAATTTTGCGCCCCTTTTCCATCTATTTGCGCCACTTATTCAAAAATGCAACTATGTAGCGATTATCTATTGTTTGTCGTTCAACAAATCGCATATAAAAGTTAAATTTTTCGAAAAATTTTAAATTTTTTAGCTGAACGAGATTACTAGACAAAAAAAGTCCTAAAAATACATGTTCTGTATATCGTAGATCTATTTTTCGAAATCCGTTCGTTCGTCAAAGTTTGAACTTTGGCTTTTTGGTTCCAAAAAGTCTCGACCGAAAACTTAGGATTGATTTACGGTGGTGGGAATCTAAGATTCGGATTTTTTACGAAAAATGTTGTGCCAAATTTTGCACCGTATGATTTGCTTAGTATGATTCCTGATATAGCTGTCATATAAACGATCTTGGATCTTGACTTCTTGAGCCACTAGAGGGCGCAGTTCTTATCCGAGTCGGCTGACATTTTGTACAACGGCTTCTCCCATGACCTTCAACAAACGTGTCCAATATGTTCTGAATCGACCTACATATATCCTCTTACAGCTCCCATATAAACCGATCTCCCGATTCTGCTTCTTGAGCCCCTACAAGGCGCAATTCATATCCATAGGGACTGAAATAATACACAATGACTTATACTATGGTCCTCTAGATAGATATAACTCCAATAGCATAACAATTCTTATGAATTATTTTTGCTTGCCTAAAATGAGATATAGCGCAAAGAACTTAACAACTGCGATCCATGGTAGAGGCAATATATAAGATTTGGCCGGGCTGAACTTAACACGCTCTTACTTATTTTATAATGCGTTTCGACAGTTGTTCGGCTGATAAGTCGAAATCAGTACTAGGTTTTAGGGAATAATATGTATAACAAAGGTGGGAAGGTCAACCAGATCTATTCTCTTAAAACATAAAACATAATAAGTAACAAAAGTAATAAAAACAGAATATCCCACACATTCCTATGGTTCACATTTAACTTCACAAAAACACATTTGGCCATTAAAAATACCTCTACACATACATATGTACATATCTACATACAGATTTATGTAAATCACCTCATAAGAGGAATACCCCCAATTTTTCCATTCCATGATGCTTGAAACAACGTCATATGGACTTCACTCACTCACTCCATGCCTCGAAAATATGCTTTTGCTTGGTATGCCCACGCTCAGATGTATGTATGGTACGTAGCAAAAAACAAAAAGTCGTATGGCTTTGATTTCAATAACAGCTGCTGTTGCTGCTGTCGTTGATGTTGTTGCCGCTACTACTACAGCCGCTGATGTTCTTGCATGTGGTGTTGTAGGCCGATGTTTTTGCGCCATGCCCTCTGTCCGTCGTCCATACGCCATTACGTCTCAGCGAGTATTTATCATTTGGTGATCTCTGTGTGTAACAACACACTGCACAAAAAAGTTTGTTGCTGACATTTTTTTTTTGTTTGCAAAAAAAGAACAACAACAAAAACACAGAATCCAGTTTGTTTGGTTTTTTTTTTATTGTTGATGTTGCTGTGTATGTGCCCGTCTTGAGCATGGGTTATGCATGTCAGTGGATGGCGACCGACTGGTTGCTTGGTTAATCATGTCATACGAGAGTTTGCCATAGCAAGTCGTATCCACAATACAACCTACCTACCTATATACATACGTACAAATGTGTCTCCACTTGTATATGCATGTATGTCTGTCTGTTTAGCTTGAAAATAAACAAATACGTAAAAATATTCATAAATTGATTTGACCCCCTACTGCGTCATGTTCAAGATATTTTTGGTGTTTTTTTTTATTCTGCTTTTTTCCTTTTCATTATATTCACCCTCTGTCTGACGTGTTTATGTTTCGAAGTTTTTTGTTTTGCTTTGTATATTTTTTTTGCAGGAATTCCACGTATTGTCTTCAAAATTATGTTTTTTTTTAGATATTTGTGAGTTTTTTTTTTGCCAGAGAAAAATACTTGTTGATAGTATTCCCACAGTTACAGCAAAATGCAGGCGAACCCACTTAGCTATGTTTATGGGGATATTATGGGAGATTAATTGGCAACTCTATTTATGTATGTCACTGAATAACGGTTAGGAAAAAAAAGAAGTATTGCCTATCGATTACTTCAAAGGAATATGTTTTCGATTTTAGTTTAGTTTCGAAACCATGTATATTGACCTAAGATCCCATGAAAAATATACAAACATAGATTTAAATCTTGATAATTCGTAATCTAAGGTTTTATCCGATTAAATGTGGATAAAATAATAAAAAACAATCATAAAAAAGACTGAAAAATCCATGAAAAAAACAAACAGTTCTTTAAACGTCCAGCTGAAAAACACAAAAAAAAAACATTTTTCGAGGAAGACAAAGTTTAGCCAATTTGCTTTGCTATGTTTCCTTAACATAAGGACTTAGATTCCAAAGAGTTGGACTGTAATCTTGTGTGTGAAGTGATCTTGGATATGAAAGCGAATTTAAAGTGTAACATTCAGAAGCGTATTGATGCTGGATCCTGGAAATTAAGTAGAATCCTAATATGGACCAGAAGAAACGTGATTAGACCAATACTTACACAAGGCACGACACACATTGGTTCAAGTTCATTGAACGAGCGGCTAAAAATAGAAGAAGTTGTCGAAGGACAATGAAACTTGGCACATAGGCATTTTTTGTTTGAATCAAGAAAAAATGGAAAAATCAAAATGATCCGCCCACTTTTACGCCCACCTCCCATACAAAGTAAAAATTAAATTTTGACCTACGGCATTGTTTTTTGGCACATAGCATTTTTAAACACTCAGAATCATTTGTGTGAAATTTGAAAAATATCCGCCCACTTTTAATTTTTAATGCATCAATTCAATTTTCACAAAAAGTAATTATTATAATTGTAGAATGGGCTCCTGAAAATATATACCTGATCCGCCCACTTTTACGGCCACCTCCCATAGAAAAAACATGAATAAATAAATTAAGCATAGTCTTTTAATAATTTTTTAACATCATTATCGTACTCCAATTTTTTGATTTGCAGCTTTGAGCGAAATCTATTTATAAATGGGTCTGAAGACAATAAAAGGTTATGCATTACATCTTCATTAGTGGCTACACGTCCAATTCTTCGCGAATGATGTAATCTATAGGCTCTATAATCTTTATTCCTCGCTTCCTGAGCTTCTTCGGACAGCATACCTGTGAGAAATATTGAAGTTTCTGCTATGCAATTCAACGACAGTATTTCTTAAATTTTTTATTTCGTCATTAACACGACTGACCTCTGAATTTATAACTTCAGCTGTTTCTTGTATAAATTCAAATTTTAACGGTCGGCAAAATCTAGTTGATGATGGCTCTGTATTTCTCCAGCACATTGTTGACATATTATTACGCTCTGTGAGGGTCAATGGAACAAGTGACGTTAAGAACATATATTTATCGGAGTCATTTGGATCTGTGAATTTTTGATGGTATTCACTGTGTCCCGAACTTCCGTCACAGCCCCATTTTGAGAACATTTGCAGTTCGTTGGGGAGTTCTGTCACCTCATTCTCGGTTTTTGTCATCAAAATCCTGGTTACTGTATGATCTAATAACTGTTGTAGAGAAACTTTGCTACAACTTTCTTGCACCTGAACATTTGCAGGATAGCATTTTTTTTTTGCTTCCAGTACCTGATGGTAGGATGGGTAAATGTCGAATCCAATTTCTCTAGCTGAACTGCGCAAAACCTCATATTGATGCTTTGACAACGAAGCATCAAGTATCAGCCCAAGTGCCTTCTCCGGGGTGAACGCCTTAATGGATTTGTCTAAACACTCACTTTTTTTTGCGGCAGACGATATCAACACCATTGAGGTGTTTTCACAAAAATCTTGTACCTTTGTCCTCTTTGTTCGCGGTTGGCAATCCTCGAAGGCTTTTGCTGGACGTCCACGTTTAACCATATTTGAACAGCTTGGTGCTTCATTGTTTGCGGTATATTTGCACACTTTGTAGACATTTTTCAGCCAATTTTCATTAAGATCAAGAAATCTGGTTTTTATGCGTCTTGCTTTTTGCCATCTATCTTTGAACTTTGTAAAAAAGTTTTTTTTCAAAAATCCAGTAAAGACTTCAACATCCTCAGCAGTCATTCCTTCATTGCTATTTGCAATGACTTCGACAGTAACATCAATATCACTGTTGTTATCAATTAATATTTCGCAAATATTTAAATAAGAAATTGTTACATTTTCCATAATTAATAAAATTAAATCTTGATATCACTTAAAAACACACCTCTTATCACTGCACTTGCCAATGTAATGTCAATTAGCATATCAATAATATTAGAAATGTATACCCAAAAGCAGAAATTTAAATCAGAAACTGTATATTGTTGTTGGTACTTAATGTATTACTTATTAAGCTCTAACGGAAAAGATTTTGTGCAATAAAGAGAGCAAGACATAATGTGTAGTTGTTATTGCATGCAACAACATAATAAATGAATGATAACACAGCACCTAATAGTCTATCGCTTGATCTTCTATTGTTGTTAACAGTAAAGAATTATGGCAACAACAACAACAAGCATGAACGAAAATTCACGTTTTCTTACTTTATCACTTTATAGTTTTTACTGTTTCTTTTGGAAAGGAGCAGGTATGAGCAGCTGAATTTTTTTTTAGCTTTTAGCTGAGACTTCAAGCTGTAATTTGACGTCTTTCGTTAAACAGCGCTCCACAGCGCTAAAAACATGCAGTCCACTGAAGTTGATGAACATTGAAATTTTGATGTTGTTTATATTTTGTTCTACGAAATTTTTTATGTGGCACTTTTTCCAACTTTTTTTAATGCAAATCTCATCTATGACAATTGCCATTTACGAAAATATACAACAAAGTCAAATGATAAGTTTACTGTGATTGTACCAAAAGATTGAATATACAGTAAATTTGCATGCCATTTTAAACAAGCGAACATATATGAACTTGGAGCGTGTCTGTCCAAAGAAATACTAAATATATCAGCCTAATATTACGGAATCATAATATTCAACTATCTGACAACAAAATACCAAAAAATTATCCAAATCGGCGAACATGAAAAAAATGAATTTCGGCCACTCTTGAACCAATGTGCGACAGTATGACGGTAAGCAATGGAGAATATTACAACGTAAGGAAATTACAATAGGTCCAGAAAAAGTGTTGTCTTGTGATAGGCGATGTGATGAGAAACACGCCTACTAAAGCACAGGATAGAATTCTGGATGTCCACCATACAATACAGACGAACAGTTTATGTATGAGGCAGCCTTGTGACCTTTAATAGAACGATACAGTTAATAGAACATAAGGCCAAATTCCACAAACGCAAAGCGCAAAAGTGAAAAATGTCAACTTTAACGCTTGAAAGCCAGCGTCATTCTGTTTTGCCCCACGTGAAATAGTGTTTTTGGTCGTCAAAGTTAAAAATTGTTTAACTTTTGCGTGTTGCGTTTTTAGCATTTGTATACAGAGTTTAATTTTATACGCGACACTCCTTAAAGCGCTCATTCTGTTTAGGCCTTAAGGAGCAGGTCATGTCATCAATACATGTTTAATGCGACAGAACAAACGTAATAAATGGATTGGATGAGGTATCCGAGACGATACCTTAAACGACGCTAATGTTGCCAGGGACCTGTTGGGAGAACTTCAGCATTACCATCTGGTAGTCTATACTAAGCAGATAATTCGAAACTAGGGAGGAGAAAAGGGCTGGTTGTATACATTTAGGACCCAGAAACCGACTTCTGTTTTCCAATGCCTGAATTAGGGATCCCAAGTTGGGACAAAAAAAAGGTCGATTTTTCGACTTTATCATAAAGTTGAATTTTGCAAAAAGCAGACGTTTCGTTTGTCAAAAATTTCCAAAATTTTCTTAATACTTACTCCTATTTCCTTGAAGTTTTCGCAGACTTGCCATCAAGATATAATAATTTTTTTGTATTTTCATAAATGGAGGGTATATTACTGATGGTTATGGTGAACCTTTGTTTTCACCAATTCTATTACAATGATCATACATGTGCCATGTAAACTCTGCATAAGAACTTTAGTGATTTACAATTGAAAAAAAATTGTATGCAATCGAATTTAATCGATACTTTTTAAATCAACCTCGTATACCCACATACATATATTATGCAGTAAGATGTTGTGTATTTGAGTACCCCCGTTGCATGTGTGTCTCTCACACTGCCTATAGCTGAGAGTAAGTAGTAGGAGCTCTGTGTTGTGTTTTCTTGACGTCCGAGGTATTTCCTCACGAAATATTTCACTAGTGTTTTGCTGTAGTTTTTGTTGTTGTTGTTGCTGCTGCTGCTGGTGTTTTTCGTTTTGTGTGTTCATATGAGTTCAAGTAGGTATGAGCTTTTTGTTGTTGTTGTTGCTGTTGTTGTGTGTGATATTTTATTTTTATGGTTTGTATCAACGTCATTTCATAGTCGTCATCGTAGCTATTGGTCGCCGCCGTTGCTCGCTCTTGTGTGTTAATTATTAAAATGACCTTCTTCTTCTTCTGTTGTTGTTGGCTTCTTCTTCTTCTTCCCTGACGGTACAACGCTTTAGTTCTTCTTTTGTCTTATGCATTTTTATGATAATATTTATGATGCACTTTTTCCGCACACACACACACACACTTCTCCCACAAGTCACTCTTCGCATCTCTTGTACGTATAAATTCTGGTCCTTCAATTAACAACACCAACAATAAGAATAAGAAAAGCCAGCGTTTAACACATTTGAAGAGGTTGGTTCACACAAACCTAAACAAAAGATATGACGTTGAAGAAAATAAACGAGATTTCCAAAAAAGAGTCACCCCGGAATGAAGTCCTATTGTTAAGATGTCCGTCCGTTCTGTGTACGTCCGTCCGTCCAATGCCAATGTTGTTGTCGTCGCCGCCGTTAGCGGCCATACATCTCAAGCAGGTATCCTGGCGCCGCTATAATGACTTTGTTGTCTGTCTGCCTGGTTGCGGATGGGTATGGTGGCTATGTTTACCATGAAGCATGCAACAAGTTTTGTCTGGGATGGATGGCGACCATGGCTACCCAAGGAAAAAAATCCATAGAGATACTAGATGGTTGTACACATACATATTGTATGTTGAGTGTGAACTGCACACACAAAGTTCAAAATTGTACGTAGAAGGAATTACATACAAACGCATATGTATATGGCTTAGGTATTGTATATGGCTACGTTTATATGGAATTCTGTTAAAATACATACTACCGTGTCCAACCATTACCCATCCGTTTCGCTGCGTTCCGTTTTGTCCGTCCGTTCGTCCGTCCTTCCATCGCCCCACTTGTATGTGTCTTTGTTGGCATGAGTGCGTTTTGTTATTTCTCCTTGCGAGTACTTCAGCTCTCAAGTGTTCTTTGTTGTCGTTTAACGATGGTTTGGATGGCTATGACGTAGACGTTCTTTTCCAAACAGTAAGGATTAAAAGTATGACGATGAGTTAGTTAGTCATTCAGACATGGTGGGTCAAATAGGCACAGAAGTCATTGACACATGTACATATGTATGGTTATCTGAAAATGGATTCATCGGAAACACTTAAGTGCCCACACGCAGTAGCCTTATTATCAATTTTCTGAGATGGGGTGTTCAGTGTTGCCAATAGCAAGACATTTTTCTCAATCAAAAAATAAAAATACAGTTATTTACAAATTTGAACTGCATATAGAAAAGGATGTTTCATCTAGCAGCAACGGTTTCTTGCTTCCTCAGCTACACATTAAGGTTTCTCGACCATGTCCATAACCCTGAACGCGCGGCCATGAACGGCTTCGAATACCTTACAGATCTCTTTCATATTCTGGCTCAGTTTTCGCGTAGTCCTGTCAAGCTCTGATTTTACTTGTAGGATTTCTCTCGTCATACCCGTAGCTACTTTGTTCCAACGATCCACATTAACGCATTTTTCCATATCCTTAACTGAAATGACGTTGTCATAAAAGGTTTCGCGTTTTGGTGCCTATTGCCGCCAAACTTGCTATCATCAGACCCTCTATATCATACAGTCCACGCTCTTATATACCCACTGGGGCCAGCTAATCTTAAAGTGTGTCGTCCAATTGCAATCGACATCGTTTCGTGACTTTACTGGTTGCTATAGTTGTTGTTGCTGTAGCAGTGTATTGTACACTGAGGCGGCAGCTTTAGACGATGAAGGACTCTATCGGGTCAATCCAGTACGTACAACCGGCTGCCATGGGATTGGGTTTTTTATAGTCCTAGGCCGTCCTGAGGTCTGGCAGACGATAGAAAAGCTCGATTTTTGGATCTATAATAAAGACATTCATTACCAAAAGTGTGTCATCCAATTGCAATCGATAACGGTTCGTGACATAACTGGTTTTTATAGCCCTAGGCCGTCTTGTGGGCTGGCAGACAATAGGAAAGCTCGATTTCTGGATCCAGTGCTAAAAGTGAGTCGTCCTTTTGCTGTTGACCACGGTTCGTGACAATCCTGGTTGTTATTGTCCTAGGCCATATTGTGGTCTGACAGACGATAGGAAAACTCGTTCTCTAGATCTACAATAAAGATATTCAGTACCAAACGTGAGTCGTCCTTTTGCAGTCGACCACGGTTCGTGACATTACTGGTTGTCATTGTAATTAGCCGTCTTGAGGTCTGGAAGATCATATGAAAGTTCGATCTCTGGAGGTACAATATAGACACCCACTCCTATTTAGTCGTTATCATGTGGTATTTGCGCAGGGTTCCTTCAAACTATTCACACTCAACTTCAATTGTTATGTCAGGTATCTTCTGTTGAAACTTTTGCCATTCCATTCCAGGATTACTTAACGTAGTGAGAGTCTTGTAGACTCCGCGAAAAACTCATCGTGGAGTATGAAGCTTCGAAAGGTAAAAACTTTCATGATAAGTCAGTGCTTAAGGCAAGCGAGGGCTAACATTTTGTACAATGATTTCTCTCGTGACTTCCAACTGATTTGATTAAATTTGGTTTTATTCGTTCTGTGCATTGATAATGCTTCTATATAAATCGACCTCCTGATTTTTATACCCTCCACCATAGTATGGGGGTCATCATTCTGTTTGTAGCTCCTCGAAATATTCGTCTAAGACCCCCATAATGTATATATATTCCGTCCGTCTGTCCGCCGAAAGCATGCTTACTTTCATAGGAGTAAAGCTAGCTGCTTAAAATTTTGCACAAATACTTCATATTAGTGTAGGTCGGTTGGGATTGTAAATGGGCCATATAGGTCCATGTTTTGATATAGCTGCCATATAAACCGATCTTGGATCTTGACTTTTTGAGCCACTAGAGGGCGCGATTCCTTATCGATTTGACTGAAATTTGGCTTTTCCCACGAACTTCAACATACGTGTCAAATATGGTTTGAATCGGTGTATAGCCTGATACAGCTCCCCTATAAACCGATCTCCCTATTTTACTTCTTGAGGCCCTAAAGGGCGCAATTCTTATTCGATTTGGCTGAAATGTTACAACATTAGGGCATGCGGGGAAGATGATGAGACGTTGGAGCATTTCCTTTGTCATTGCCCGGCTTTCGTGTCTAACAGATACCGGAACTTAGGTGGGCACACAATACCAGACATAAACCAACTTAGGGCAGTGGTATTGAAAACAATTAAGGATTTTGTAAGTAGCACGGAATTCCTAATTTAAAATTTTATTTTTAGAGGTGACTCTAGTTTTTAGAGCGCACAACAAGCAGATTACTGGCACAGGTGTGTGCACATAGTGGCATGGGGCGGATTTATATCTGCACCCTCTTTTCAACCTAACCTAAATATTAGGGGTGTTTTATTTACCCATTAAGCGGATTTTCTTCCTTAGTTTGTATGGAGAAAAATGCTATCCCCATTTAGCTAAGCGACTAATTTTATTGCCGATTATGTAAAGATATGGTGTCATCATTCAATTTGAATGACAAAACTAAGAGAGGAAGAATGCAACATATTTATTCATTGATTAAACGTTCTAAAGTGGCAAAATTGCTTTAATAAAATCACATTTATGAACTCTGAGAAACATTTATTTAAATTTAAAATGACTTATTTAGTTTGTTTTGTTGATATTTAATTATTTCACATGTGATGCGTTTTATTTATTCATAAGCTAGCGAATCCTCTAGACTGCTAGTAAATAAAACATAGCAATTGTAGTAATTAAGGCGTTTGTTTGTTGCCCGCACAACACACCCTCCCTCTACTTGCAGAGAGCGCCATACATTGTGTTACACTTTTTAACGCCAGTGTAAATCAATTTAGACTGTTGTATGATTACTAACACAACATGAGTGTGGGTAAGGGATTCCTCTACTCAACAACAGCTCTGTTTATTTGAAGTACTTTTTAAATTGTTGTTGTTGTTGTTGTTGTTCTCTTGTATACTTTATATGCTTTACACAAAAAACAACAGAAATTCCCAAGAAATTCTTAAAATATTCTACGAAACAGTCGCACTCGACTAATCACACGCACACACACACAGACACATGCAGGCAGTCTCACAACCAAGGCACTGGCTGTTGGGTGCCTGCCTGTTTTGGGAGAGATGCTGTGTGGTTGTTGTTAATGTTGTCATCCCTTTAACGCAACAACGACCGTAAAGGCCGACAATCGATACGAAACCGATCTTTTGTTTTGACTTTAATGTTTGTGCCGCCTCGAGTTATTTGTGTGGTGGATTTTAGAAATCACCCGATTCTTGTTTGGTTTTTTTTATGACTTTTGGCTAAAATGTTGATGATGATGAGAAGGAGGATCTTTTTCTTATTTCACTGTCATTTCATTATGTGTGGTGCGGTGGTGAGCGGTTATAAAAATAGATGGAGAATTCCGATAACAGAGAAATAAAAATATACCTACATACCTCTATATAAAAAATTAAAAATATAAATAAATAACACTCACTTAGTATAGATTTTCTGTTGTTTAAAGGAGGACGAGAGATATATCTCAGATAGGTGGCTGGTTGGTGGCTAAGAGATAAGCGAACGCATCAAATGGTGCTGGCTGGCTAATAAAGGTTCCACCTTCTAGGGGCCACTTTTTGATTTTTCCATTTTTGCTTGAAAGGCCTTGTGTTATGGCACTTGGATTCAATAACTGGATTTCTTCTACTTTAATAGCAGCGCACATTAGGGTAGATATTCATTTTGGGAAATAGGTGTATCCTTAAGATTTGTTATTGATACACTTTCATAGACATTTTTTATTGTAAAATTCTTTTAAAATTCCATAGGTATTTTGCACAATAAAAATACTTTATATAAATTTTACAAAATATTCTTTAAAAAAATATGTATAAATTTTTTTTATATCACTAAATATTTTTTTTTTTTTATTTCACAAAATATATATTTTTTAATTTGATTTGATTTTCTTCTCTTTTATTTCTCTTGTATTGGATTTAATATTGAATTTAATTTCCTTTTCATTATAAAAAATGATTACACAAATTCATTGCCATACATTTAGCAACGACTACGACGACGACACACAATTGTTTTACATTTCATTGCGAAAAATTGCATTTGTTGTTACAAAAAAAAATATCTGCTGTGGCCGATTGGCGAGAAATTAACGACAAATACAAATATATAGCAATCAAAATAAATAATAATACGAAAAACGTTGCGATAAAACGCGCGCGCGTCCAACAGACATTGCCAACTCAAAGTACGATCAACAACTGGCTGGTTGCTTGAGTTGCTACCGTAATCGCTTGCTTGCTCGCTCGCTCGTTCGTTCGCTTGCTTGCTTGTTGGTTGGCAGGCGGACGGGCTGGCTGATCACATACAACAACTCATCATCGTCTTCACACAATCAGGCAGTCAGACTGCCGCCTCCCAACAGGCCACTAAATACAGAATGTAGAGTGTAAGTTAGTTTTTAAGCAACACCAGCAGGTACCCGCTGGGCGGATTTGTTAGCCGCGAAGGCCTTTCAAGGGCCTTATGAAGAAATATAATGTTATGGTTAATAGCTTTAACCATAAAATGGGAGGCATACTAAGTTTGTCATACCGTTTGTAATTCCTAGAAATATTGGTCTAAGGCCCCATGCAGTATCTTCTATTATACACAGAAAAAATAAACATTCGTTTCAATCTCGAAATTTATTGATACAATTAATTTTTTAATAGAAACTGCTACAATCACGATAATGATAATATCAATCACCGTTTTTATACACCCACCACCGATATGGGGATGGGGGTATATTCATTTTGTCATTCCGTTTGCAACACATCGAAATATCCATTGCCGACCCTATAAAGTATATATATTCTTGACCAGCGTAAAAATATAAGACGATCTAGCCATGTCTGGCCATCCGTCTGTCTGTTGAAATCACGCTTAAATCTTTAAAAATAGAGATATGGAGCTGAAATTTTGCACAGATTCTTTTTTTTTTCCATAAGCAGGTTTAGTTCGAAGATGGGCTATATCGTACTATATCTTCATATAGCCCCCATATAGACCGATCCGCCGATTTAGGGTCTTAGGCCCATAAAATCCACATTTATTATTCGATTTTGCTGAAATTTGCGACAGTGAGTTGTGTTAGACCCTTCGACATCCTTCTTCAATTTGGCCCAGATCGGTTAAGATTTGGATATAGCTGTCATATAAACAGATCCGCCGATTTAGAGTAATATGCCCATAAAAGCCACATATATTATCCGATTTTGCTGAAATTTGGGACATTGAGTTGTGCTAGACCCGATTTGATTTGGATGTAGCTGCCATATAGACCGATCTCTCGATTTAAGGTCTTGCTCCCATAAAAGGCGCATTTATTGTCTGATGACGCCGAAATTTGGGACAGTGAGTTGTGTTAAACCCCTCGACATACTTCTGCAATATGGCACAGATCGGTCCACGTTTGGATATAGCTGCCATATAGACCGATCTCTCGATTTAATGTTTTGGGCCCATAAAAGGCGCATTTATTGTCCGATGTCGACGAAATTTGGGACAGTGAGTTGTGTTAAACCCCTCGACATACTTCTGCAATATGGTTCAGATCGGCCCAGATCTGGATATAGCTGCCATATAGACCGATCTCTCGATTTAAGGTTTTGGGGCCTTAAAATTCTCCCTTATTTTCCGATTTCGCCGAAATTTGGGACAGTGAGTTGTGTTAGGCTCTTCGACATTTTTCTGAAACATGGTACAGATCGGCCCAGATCTGGATATAGCTGCCATATAGACCGATCTCTCGATTTAAGGTTTTGCGCCCATAAAAGGCGCATTTATTGTCTGATGTCGCCGAAATTTGGGACAGTGAGTTAAGTTAAACCCCTCGACATACTTCTGCAATATGGCACAGATCGGTCCAGATTTGAATATAGCTGCCATATAGACCGATCTCTCGATTTAAGGTTTTGGGGCCATAAAAGCGCATTTATTGTCCGATTTCGCCGAAATTTGGGACAGTGTGTTAATCGAATAAGAATTGGGCCCTCTATAGGCTCTAGACGTATAATCGGAAGATAATTTTATATGGGGGCTATATCAGGTTTTGAAGCAATTTAGACCATACTTGGCATAGTGCTTGGAAGTCATAACAAAAGACTTCATGCAAAATTTTAGCTAAATCGGATAATAATTGCGCTCTCCAGAGGCCAAAGAAGTCAAGATCCAAGATCGGCTATATTAAAACATGGACCGATATGGACCATTTACAATCCCAACCGATCTACATCAAGAAGCTTCAAATTGCAAATTTTACCCATGAACATTCCACTAAGGAATAGGGGCAAACTTCTCCGATTCAAGTTTAAGCTCAATGATAAGGGGACACCTTTTTATAGCCGAGTCCGAACGGCTTGCCGCAGTGCGACACCTTTTTGGAGAGAATTTTCACATGGCATAGTACCTCACAAATGTTGCCAGCATTAGGAAGGGAAAACCACCGCTGAAAATTGTGTTTCTGATAGTCTCGCCAGGATTCGAACCACGCGTTCAGCGTCACATAGGTCACATGACGATCTTGCAATATCAGTTGGCGCACAGCATCATTGGTTTTTGGAACAAAAACTGATTTTGGACGACCTTCACGAAATTTGTTTTGGAGTGAACTACGACCTTGGTTGAATTCACCATACCATCGATAAACGCTGGTCCTTGATGGAGCTTCATCGCCAAATTTTGAATTAAGTTTATCGATGCACTGTTATTGAGTTAATCCACGTCAAAAGTTGTAAAAGATAATCGCACGATAATGTTTACGATTTAATTCCATTTGGGTGAGATCAATATTTTAAGTTACTGTTAACAACACAAATAGCGCTCATACGTCAAAACTTACTGAGTACGTATAACTTCAAAACTGTCAAGCTTTACGATAAAGCTGTCAGTTGGCAGATTGCAACACAAGTGATGTCCAATCCCCAAATATAAAAGGCAACCCTCGTATAACCTCAAAATGTCGGGCTTTACGAAAGAGCTGTCAGTTGGCAGATTGCAACACAAGGGTTGTCCGATCCCGAAATATAAAAGGCAAAGGCAATATGCTTTATGAGGTCTTAGACGAATATTTTGTGGTGTTTCAAACGTAATGACGAAGTTAGTATACCCCCATCCTATGGTGGAGGGTATAACAAGTAAAAGCGTGCTAAGTTCGGTCCGGCCGAATCTTGGAAACCCACCACCATAATTTCTGCTAAAAATTTATACAAAATATATTTAGTTGGAGGGCTTAGTATTCTACATAGCAAACTTCTGTCAAACCAGCAAAAATTAAAGCCTCTAAGAGCAGGTTATAGACCTATTTGGATCGTACTAGGCACAGTTGTTGGAAGTCGCAACAGAACACTAGATGCAAAATTTCAGCCAAATCTGACTGAAATTGCGGCTTGCAAGGACTCAAGAAGTCAAATCGGGAGATCGGTTTATATAGGAACTATATTAGATTATAGACCGATCAGGACCGTGCTTAGCACAGTTGTTGGAAGTCTTAACAGAACACTACATACAAAATTTCAACGAAATCGGAAAACGATTGCCGCTCGGAAGCGCTCAAGAATTCATATCGGGAGATCGGTTTATATGGGATCTATATCAGGTTATAGACCAATTTGGACCGTACTAGGCACAGTTGTGGAAAGTCATAACAGAACACTGCATGCAAAATTTCAGCCAAACCGGACAAAATTGCGGCTTGTAAGGGCTTAAGAAGTCAAATCGGAGATCGGTTATATGGGAGCTATATCTATTTTGCACATGGTGTATTGGTATCACTTCCAACAACTGTGCCAAGTATTGTCAAAATCGGTTCATTACCTGATATAGTTGTCATATAAACCGATCTGGGGTCTTAACTTCTTGAGCTACTGAGGGCGTAGTTCTTACCCGATTTGGCTGTAATTTTGCACGTGGTGTTTTGGTATCACTTCTGAGCTAAGTATGATTCAAATCGGATTATAACCTGGTATAGTTGCCATATAAACCGATCTTGGATCTTGAGCCTCTAGAGGGCGCAATTCTTATCTGATTTGCAGAAATTTTGTACAACGGCTTATCCCGTGACTTTCAACTGAATCGATCTATAGCTTGATACAGCCCCCATATAAATCGATTTCCCGATTTTGTTTCTTGAGCCTCTACAAGGCGCAATTCCTATCCGAATGAACTGAAATATTACACAATGACTTCTACAGTGTTCAGCACTCAATTCATTTATGGTCCGAATCGGACTATAACTTGATATAGCTCCAATAGCAAAACAGCTCTTATTTATTATTCTTTGTTTGCATAAAAAGAGATACCGCGCAAAGAACTCCACAAATACGTTACATGGTGGAGGGTATATGAGATTAAGCCCGGCCAAACTTATTACACTCTTACTTGTTTTTATTTTATTTTTTTTTATTATTAATTTTTTTATTTCATTTTATATTTTATTTTATTTTGTTTTTTTGTTATTTTATTTTATTTGTCGATTCGGCCCGGCCGAACTTAGCACGCTCTTACTTGCTTTTTTTATTTTTTTATTATTTTTTTCTTTTATTATTTTTTTATGTAATTTTATTTTTATTTAATTTTATTTTTTATTTAATTTTTTTTTATTTTATTTTAGTTTATTTTATTTTAGTTTGGTTTATTTTATTTTATTTTTTTTATTTTATTTTTTTATTTTATTTTATTTTATTTTATTTCATTTTATTACCATTGCCTCTCATGTGGTGAAGGCCTTCATATTGGGAAGCCTCTCAATACCATTCAGACAAATCGAACACCACTGTAAAAAATTTCAAACGCACACCATTGCACTCTCCCCATAACAATCTCCCACCAAATGTTTCTTTTAGTTGTTCCTTCATTCAAAAGGCGACAGACTTGTGATCAGACATGAAGCCAGAAAGACGAACAAGCAGCCAGTCAGAGAGATAAGACTCTCATATACCTAACACGAACATATTTAATAACGTAATAGATTTGCTCTATCAGCAAATAGGCATTTACCCCGAGCAGATTTAGCTTAAGCTAACCAGCTCTAGCCAGCTAGTCAAAGCGGCATTAAACTCTAGACACCTAGTCAGTCAGTCAGGCCGTCACACAAATGCGACAAGAGTCAACTGACTAACTAGACAGCTAAATAGCTAGCAAGCTAGAGTGTGTACGAATGTTCACTCTCATTGTTTGGCAGTACGGCCACTCTCAGCAATTTGGAATGCTTAATTGATCGAGCAATTCGTTGTTGCTCGGTTTAACAACAACAAATTTGTGTTTTTTTTTTATAGATTAGGCTATATGAAATATATGCGAATGTGTGTTTGCCTTAATAAATACTTGGAGATGGAGAAATTTGCATGGGGGGAAGATTTACTCCAGGAAGATGCAAACTTTTTAATGCTCGAAAAATACCTCAAAATTCTTTAACAACTTTTTTCATAAAAATTTAAACTGAATAATTTTTGACAAGATATTGATGTTTGATTATCGATAACTTGTTGAATTCAAGAGGTTTTTGTACCCAAAAGCTGCAACCCTCCTTTGCGACAAAATTTGACATTTGGCAACCTTAAATTGCTTACATTTGCTTTTTATTGTAATTTTGCTTTAAAAACACACCATGGCAACTCCATGCGAATAACTGTAGCGTATTGTTTTCTTGTTCAGGGTTTATCAACAAGGTACCATGTGCTGCATCTTTGTTCTGGCTCCATTGCCAGCACGGCTCAACCTAATGCAAGTTAAAATAGAATGACTGGGCAGTTAAAGAGTACAACCATTCTTTTAGGTGTTCCTATGGTATATGTATGTATGTAGATGTTATGTTGTCAGTTTTTTTGAGGTCGCTGTCACATTTTTTGTGTTCTTACAGACCTTTTATATGCAGCCAAAAGGAAAAAATAGTCTTCTATGTATATGGCCAGTAAAACTATACCCCCATTCATGCTGGGTGCATGGCTTCGTTAAAGAAACCCAAGAAGAAAAAAAAACAAAAAACTGCTACAACACTAACACCAACGACCGGCGGACCGACCATTCGTCTCGTATGGTGAGGCCAGCGCCAATAGTGTACCGTATCGAATGTTTGATTGTTATTACAAGCATACTCATACATACCTAACTACTTTCATGCCTACATACATACGTTTATGCTTTGGTTTGCTTAAAAAATTTAGACATTTTGTCCATATGAGCACTGAACTTGGTTGGGCGACATGCCGTAGACATTGTCGCCTTTGCAGTTGGTTGTTTTTGTTGGTATTTTTTCGGTTACTTGGCTTGTCGCTTTTGTCGTCGACTTATTGGCATAAGTTGTACGTGTGCATAAGAATGGCCACTGTTGCCGTGTAGGTATGAATGTTGCATGTGCAACGATACTTGGTTGAGTGTCTTGTATGCATGTGTGGTCGTTGTGCGCTGGTTCATGCATTGTCATTGCAGTGATTGTTTTGTTTTTATCTAGCTGTAGACTTTTTCCTTCCTTTTGTTTTTATTTTTCCCGTAGAGAGCACTCGGGTAATGCTCATTGCCTCATAGGAGGTTTGATAAAGTGACATGGTTGCCATCTAGATTTTTTAGAATATTTTTTTTTTGAAGTTTAAACAAATGTTTATGTGAAAACCCTATATTTTTTGTGAGTTCACGATGGCGTTTAAACGAGTACTGCAATTCCTTCGAAATTTTGTACAGATACTTCTTATCGATATTGGTCATTGGGGATTGTCAATGGGCCATATCGATGCATGTTTAGATAGATCAAAAATCGATCTCCCAATCTAGTTTTTCGAGTTCTTCTCATTTGAGGATGAATTTCTCTTATGACTTCCATCACCAATGCCATCAAGTATGATCCCAAAGACACCGGTACTAAGGTGAGAACACAATATCAGACCAACTTAGGGGTGTGATATGGAAAACAACTATTTTACACTTTTTGGTACCAAAATGTATGAATTTTGATTAGATCATTTAGTCACTTATTAAATGCCATCTGTAAAGAAAGTACCAAATGGTACCAATTTTGGTACCAAAATGTTCGAATTGTGATTAGATCACTTAGTCATTCTTCACATATTTCTTAGTTGTACCTACGTTCCAAATTCCAGAACTCTAGCTCCATGTGATACCAAAATGTAAGAATTTTGAATAAATCATTTAGTCACCCATCATATATTTCTTAGTTGTAACTACATGCCAAATTTTAGACTTCTAGATCCATCTGTAAAGAATGTACCAAATGGTACCAATTGCGTATTAAACGTACGTTTTCTCCCGTTACCAATACAGTAGTAGATTTCTTTTAAGTCAAATAAGTCTATCCATCCGCGCTGTACAAAGTTCATCCATTTTGTACAATTTTAGTACCTTTTTTAGTACCTAATTGTACAAATTTCGAAAACACTTATAGTCATCCAATTTAGGTTGACTTGGTGTACCTAAGTTCCAAAATTCAGAGTTGTAGCTCAATTAACTCTCCGGCGGGTGAGAAGGTCCCTGGGTACTTTTTTCAAGGTCCATGGGGACCTTGTTCAATTTAAAAAAATGTTTTTTCAAATGAAATTTCAAACAAAAAGTACAAGGTCCCTGTACTTCGGCAACGGCAACGGATGACTCAACCGTCGGAGGGTTAACAAAGAAAGTACCAAATAGTGTCAATTGCGGTAAACGTATTATTTCTCCGACTTCCGGTACGATTTTCCAAAATTTTTGTCACCAAATCTTATTTTTTCTGGACGATCTTTTATTTGAACCAAAAATCATAATTCTAGCCCCATCCGTTCGTGCTGGGTAAAATATCACCATATCGTACTTTTTGGTACTTTTTAGTAGTTAAACGTATGAATATCATGAAATCCCGTCTTATCCCGTACCTATGGCCACAGACCTACATTCGTGCAAAATTTCATGATTCTAGATTTAGCCCTTATTAGATTATTATTATTATAATAGATATTTTTTTTGTTTGTTACTTTCACATTTGTTCAAAACCAACGATATGGCATCTCTGTTCTTGTGCATTGCATTTGATCTGTGTTTTCTTGGGATGGCCTCTTTGTTTTTTTTGTTTTCTTTTCGTCTGCATGACAAACTCAGAGGGAATTCCTCGGTTTTCGAAGAGGGGTCAGCAGCAGAGAGCGAGAGCAAGATATGCACTTTTAATGATGATCTTAAGTAACAGATACTGGATTGCATGTGAGTGCTTAAGCAAATTTTTTACATGTAGTTGTATACCTGCATTCATATGTGTGTGCGTATGTGTTTACCTTGAATTGTT
This sequence comes from Stomoxys calcitrans, assembly GCF_963082655.1. NCBI lineage: Eukaryota > Metazoa > Arthropoda > Insecta > Diptera > Muscidae > Stomoxys > Stomoxys calcitrans. The sequence continues at coordinate 128,320,562 of NC_081556.1, forward strand.
GTTATTCTTTCGTTCTTTATATTTAAGCGGCCGGATAATGATTTTAAATCTTGCACTTCGTTTGAACGAAGATTATTTTATTTTTCTTAATTATCTTCACGTGTGGGAAACCCTGTGTGTGACTGATCAACATTCAATGACTGAATGCAAAATTGTAAGCGATGACGCAGATTGCTCTATCTTGTGTTTTGCTGGAGCGAGAAGAGCCATGTAGTTCAGTTCTGTCGTTACATTTTGATTAAAATAAATTTTTTGACGTTTATAGGTTGATTTCCCTACACACACACACCACAGATATCCCTACACATATTTATTTACCTAACGACTCATAAATGTTTGCTAAATTGATTTTAATTGAACTGGGCTGGAGGTTAAAGGTTATATTGGACAATCATGTAAAAAATACTTCATAATCGTACAAATATGTATCTCATGGTAGATGCGATGGTATTGGATTGTAGGCATGTACCTATGTCGAAGAAGTCAGAATGTGTTCAATTCGGCTGGGCCGAATCGAGGGGCCAAGCCATGAATTCCATGTGATTAGAATTGCAAGTTTTAGGTGCTTAGACGTTCTGACAGTTCACTAGTTCAGTTGGTTCACTTGATCAGTTAGTTCATTAGATCAGTTAGTTCACTTGATCAGTTATTTCACTAGATCAGTTATTTCAATAATTCATTTAGTTCACGGCTTCAGTTAGTTCAATAATTCAGTTAGTTCGCTAGTTCGCTAGTTCAATGGTTCAGTTGGGTCATTTAGTTAGCTGACATATGGGGCACTGGTATGGTGGAAGATTGCAGAGAAACGTACTTCAGAATAACATAAGCCTTAATCTCCAGACGCAGGCAGGTTTGGAAGCAATGTGGGATATCCAACCTTAAGGTCTATATTCAGAACTATGCTGCCAAGGTTGCGAAAAGGCTGAGGTAACTTGGCATGCTGAAGGAGAGAGCACACTTTCAAGACTCAATTCTGGGAACCATGGATGTGGTTCCCAGAATTGACCCTTCTTAGGAGGGTCTTATACTATCTGGCACCGAGACCGATTTAAGAAACGATTTTCAGGATTCGCTTTCCCTGGAGAGAGGAGTGGGAGAGGGATGCTGTATTTTGAGAAGGTGCAAAGACTTGCCTGCGTTAGAATAACAGGAGCGTTAAGCTCCAGATTGCAAACAGGTTTGGAAGCAATGCTGGATATGGAACCTATAGGTCTGTATTCAGAACTATGTCGCCAAGGTTGCTGGGTGAACTTGGCATGCTGAAGGAGAGCGGACACTGCCAAGGCTCAATTCTATAGATGTGGAAAGGCTTAAAATGTTGCGCCGATCAAGATTATATGGGGTCTCAGATCAAAATGTCGAGATGTTACGAATGAAAATAGAAAGTTAGTGTAACGCTAACTCTTGCTGATTTCAACAACTCGTTGAACTTGTAGGTTCTAATAGTTAACTAGTTTAGTGGGTTCACTTGATAGTTAGTTCACAAGATCAGTTAGTTCACTAGACTAGTTAGTTTACTGGCTCAGTTAGTTGAGTAGTTCAGTTCGTTCACTAGATCAGTTAATTCACTAGATCGGTAAGTTCAATAATTCAGTAAGTTCACTAGTTCAGTTATACCATTGGTTCAGTTAGTTCACTGGCATTTAAGGCACTGGCATGGTGGAAGGTTGCTGAGAAATGAACTTGCAACAGGGAGTTTCAGAAGGTGCAAAGTCTTGCCTGCGTCAGAAAGGAAGGAGCGTTAATCTCTACACCCCAGACAGATTAGGAAGCAATGCTGTATATGCAAACATTGGGTCTGTCTTCAACGTTGCCAAGGTTGCGCTAAGCCTGAGAGAACTTGGCATGCTGAAGGAGAGAGGACGCTGCCAAGACTTAATTATGGAAACCATGGATGTGGTGGGTAGAGTGAGGAGGGTCTCAGACTGACCGATTTGGGAAATTATATTCAGGATTCGCTTTCCTTGGAGGGAGGAGTGGGAGGTGGATGCTGTGTTTTGCGGAAAATCAGACCTCGGTCTTTAGATGTCTTCAAGATGTTGTAAGGAATTGTGGGTATACTGAGTATTGGTGTGCCTGACGAGTATACGGTCTTTCTGGCAGAGGTCTGTGCCATAACGATAACCACAAGAGAAATTCTCTGTAGCCATACCCGTCATCGTCATCGAAACTCAGGATCTATATGAACAGTGTGACTACCCTCAAAACTTTGGGCTCGAGGACTGTGAGGTTGAAGTGCGGGGCGGAGTCCCTGAAAAGATTCCGGGCTCACAACATAGCGCTGACTTGGGTTATGAGTCAAGATGACAGGAATGGCTTTCCTTTGGGATCGAACCAGTCGCCGGACTTGCTTATCTGCCACTTGTCGAACTGCAAATTGCAATTTGCCCATGATCATTCCATTAAGGAGCAGGGGCAAACATCTCACATATCACAGAGTGCTGTCCGATTGAAGTTTTCGCTCAATGAGAAGGGACATCCTTTTCAAAGCCGAGTCCGAATGGCATGCCGCAGAGCGACACCTCTTTGTGAGAGAGTGCCATATAAAAAGGCATAGTACCTCACAAATGTCGCCAGCATTAGAAGGGTATAGGTTAGGTTAGGTAAGAGTGCCAGTCCTTTAGAGTCTCACTTAGAAAATTTTTGGTCCACGACCCCCGCACTGGTAATGCGAGCACCCTACCAACTCTGAAGAAGGGGATATCCAACGCTGAACATTTTTTGATCTTCTTGCCAGGATTCGAACCCATGCGTTAAGCGTCATAGGCGGACATGTGAAATGTGAGGTGACGAGCAGCAGCAGGTTGACATTCATCGCGTAGAAACACGGACGAGAGCGGACTTGTGCTCTAGGCATGCACATACGGGTGGGCTTGATGGATAGGCGCTGGCCCTTATTCCTTCCTTTCATCCACACTTCTTTTTTCTCTGAGGGTATCATAATGGGCCAGACTAGCCTCCGAGTGAACCCACCTCTGGTGGGCAAACCATGTAATCTTAACCTAAGCTAGTTCACTAGTTCGGTGGGTAGGAAGATGAAAAACCAATGGGGAGATCCGAATCGTAAGAAGAAGAGACTATTACTGAAAGAAAGTAAGCAGGTGGTCAGAGTAGCTTTCGGTATCATAACGAAACACAAAGGAATACGAGCTCACTTATACAAAATCGGTGCTGCAAGTAATAGCATGTGTAGGGCATGTGGGGAAGATGACGAGACGTTGAAGCATTTTCTATATCAATGTCCGCCTTCGCGGCTAACAGACACAGGCACTTAGATGGGAACACAATACTAGACATGAACTATCTTAGGGACGTGGTGTGGGAAGCAAAATGGAATTTGGTATGTAGAGGGGAATTTCTGACTTAGATTTCTTTTTCGATGTTACTTTTAAGAGCGCACAACGACTTGACTACGGGCTAAGTTGTATGTCCATATTGACATAAGGCGGATTATTTTCCGCACCCTCATTTCAACCTTACCAAATCTTATTCACTGGTTTAATTATTTCACTAGTTCAGTTAGCTCACTAGTTCAGTTAGTTCACTAGTTCAGTTAGTTCACTAGTTGCGTTAGTTCACTAGTTCAGTAAGGTCAGTTTGTTCAGAGCTAATGTTGTCCTTTCACCGTTTAACATGTCAGGTCAGCTGTCTAGAGTTCACTCATATGCCATCATGATACGTACCCTAGCTATAAAAAAAGAATAGATAAGTAAGTAAAAGGTGTTAATTCACTAGTTTAGTTAAATAACTACTTCCGTAAGTTTACTAGCTCTGTTAGTTCACCAGTTCAGTTAGTTCACTGGTCCTGTTATTTCAAAAATTCAATTAGTTCACTAGTTCAGATAGTTCAAAGTTCCGTTGGTGCACTATTTCAGTTAATTCACTAGTTTATTTAGTTCACTAGTTCTTTTTGTGCAGTAGTAGCTAAGTTAAATCACTTGCTCAGTTGACTAGTTCAGTGAGTTCACTTGTTAATTTAGTTAACTAGTTCGTTTAGTTCATTAGTTCGTTTAGTTCACTCGTTCATTTAGTTCAATAATTAAGTTAATTCACTAGTTTAGTTCAGCTAAAGTTCACTTGGTTCACTAGTTCTGTTAGTTCGCTTAGTAATTTAGTTCACTTGTTTTTTTAGTGCACTAATTAAGTCAATTCACTAGTTCATGTAGTTCATCAGTTCGCTAGTTCATTTAGGTTTATTTAGTTCACTGGTTCATTTCGTTCATTTGTTCCTTTAGTTCACTAGTTCTTTTAGTTCACTAGTTCTTTGAGTTCATTTAGTCCAATAGTTAGACTAAATCATTCATTAAAGTGATCGCTAGATTTAAGGTAAGATTGAATGGGAAGGCAGTGAGTTCACTAAGAGGCAATTACGATTCCTTAGCTATAAAATAAGTGTAGATGCGAAATTAAAAAGGTGTGAATACCCAGATCGAAACCAGTAACTAAGAGAAATTCTTAAGAACCGTAGATAACTCGAAAATTCCTTTGATATTTGATTTTAATAGAAAATTTGTGCGAAATTTGTTTTCAATTTTTCTTCAATTCATTATTTATATCAATGGTTTTAATTCCCAAAGATTTACCCATTACTAGATAAGCATTGTTTATCATTTTCCTTTTTGTTTTTGTTAATTGTATTTTCTCTATTTGTTCATGCAATTTAATTGTTTCAAATTATTTCATTCTATATTTAAATTGCCAAAACGGTTGCATGGGTATTATAATTGTGTTATAATGCTATGCTCAATCAACACCTTAGCTAATTCAACTAAATTGTTTGTTATTGTGGTGTCAATATCATCTGGTGGCATAGCATGTGTGTGTGTGTGTGCGATGCGATGTGGTATAAGAGTGTGTTCATGTAGTTGGTGGTGGGTAGCCGCTAGAAAAAGAATTCAAGCAAACCATAGACACTTTACTTTGTTGTTAAAGATATTTTCCTATTTATGTGCACGATATTCGATTATTTTAATATACTTTGATATGTATGTATGTACACACATATATGTATATAAATATAGGTATATTTATAAGTAATCAAATCAAATAAAATCAAGTGGGTTGAAAAAAAAATAGCAAACAAAAAATATCTAAACAAAAGTGAATAAATTCCAAACATCATACAAACATGGCTGCATATATGTTCAACCATATGTTTGTTGTATTTCTAACAAGAACAATTTTAGACATACATATATATATGTATATGTTTATAACAACAAAAAATAAAATAAAATAAAACACAATAGAAATAGAAAATCTAAACACAAAAATTCCTATCGTCAAACGAAACACAAATGGCGCTCACTTCAACTGTTGTGCTGCAAAGTGAACAATGAACACACACACATACACAAAAAAGCATACTCAACACACCACCCCGTTGACAGCAGTTGGCTGGCATGCCTAGCTAGCCTAGCACACCACAATAACAGCGCCGCCGCCGCCGCCGCCATCGCCAACAAAAACGACATGCCGGACGGCTAAACAAGAACAACTCAATTGAAATCGAGAAAAAATTTGCTAAAAATACAAACAAATTGAAATCGGCTACAACAACAACAACAATTTTGAAAAATAAATAAATGAACAGTGAGACCAAACGTCTGTCCATTCGTATGGCCGGCCATGCCAAGCGACAGCCATAACAACTCTCATATCCGCACAGGCAAATAGAATTTTAAATAGTCGCGTTATTGGCGATTGAAGCAAAAAAGAAACGAAAAAAACCTAAATGCTATTTTTCAAATATTGTTTGGTGTGTGCAAATGCCAATAGCAGTAGCAGCAGCAAGAAACACAACAACTACAACTACGGCCATAAAAATAAACAATAAAAAACTGACGTAGTTCAGTTTGCACAGAGCAGCAGCAACCAACCAACCATCCATCCATCCATAGCTCATCCATAAATACTTTGATCTAAGCAGACATCAGCGATCACTAGATTTAGATTCAAATGGTGATGATGATGGTGGCATTGCTTACGCCAAGATGTGATGAGAATGATGCTGATAACCATTTGATGGTACACTTAAAGAAATGATGGCAGAAAAAAATCCTAAAAAAAAGCTGAGGCAAACAGCTGAATGAGAGATTAACATGGCTTTAGTGTTTAATTAGGCCAAGTTCCAGGGGTCTAGGTAGTATAGTCTTATTGCTTCCACTTTCCATTAGGTAGGCAACTTGTTCAGGATACTGGCAGAAGAGAATAACGGGCATATGGTTAATAGTAACCTATACAGAATCGTCTAATGTTGGTTAATGTACTTTAATAAGATGCGGTGATTTCTGTTCCCGGAACTAGTTCGCTCAGTTAGTTCACAAGTTTTATTGGGTTCAGTGAGTAAATGTAGTCTGGTTTTGTTCATTGACCAATCTTCTCTAACGTTTCACGTTTCAGCTCAGTTGATGTGTTGGGACCAAATTTATTAGGGTCACTACCAGGAATCGAGAGATCGGTCTATATGGCAGTTGTATGCAAATCTGAAACGATCTGGGCCAAATTGAAGATGGATGTCGAAGGGCCTTATACAACTCACTGTCCAAATTTCGGCAAAATCTGACAATAAATGCGCCTTTTATGGGCCCAACACTCTAAATAGAGAGATCGGTCTTTATGGCAGCTATATCCAAATCTGGACTGATCTGAGCACAAACGCAAAAAGTTGTCGAAGAGCCTAACACAACTCACTGTCCCAAATTTCGGCGAAATCGGACATTAAATGCGGCTTTTATGGACCCAAGACCTTGAATCGAGAGATCTGTCTATATGTTTACTATCTATATATCCAAATCTGGACCGATCTGGGCCACTGTCCCAAATTTCAGCAAAATCGGTTAATAAATGTGTCATTTATGGGCCTAAGACTCTAAATAGGCGGATCGGTCTATATGGGGGCTATATCAAGATATAGTCCGATATATCCCATCTTCGAGCTTTACCTGCTTATGGACAAAAAAAGAATCTGTGCAAAGTTTGAGCTCAATATCTCTATATTTAAAGACTGTAGCGTGATTTCAACAGACAGTCGAATATGGCTAGATCGTCTTAGGTTTTTACGGTGATCAAGAATATATTTACTATATAGGGTCGGAAATGGATGATTCGATGTGTTGCAAACGGAATGAATATATTCCCATCCTTCGTTAGTGGGTATTAAAAATAGTTGAGAAAATTCGATTATTAAGTTGGATTTCAACTCGTTGAAGTTATTTCTATCTATTAGTTCACTAGTTCACTCACTTAGTTCACTAACTCAGTTAGTTAACTAGTTCAGTTAGTTTACGAGTTCAGCTTGTTCACAAGTTCAGTTAGTTCACTAATTCAGTTGCCTCGCTATTAAAGTTAGTTCAATAATTCAATTCTCTCGCTATTTAATTTAGTTCACTTATCCAGTTAGTTCTCTAGTTAAGATTGTTCAGTGACCTTTTCTCGTCTCTTCTCATTCATTAAAGTGACCGGTATGATCAGCTCTGACGCACTGAACTAGTTCATTAACGCACTGAACTAGGTCATTAACGCACTGAACTAGTTCATTAACGCACTGAACTAGTTCATTAACACACTGAACTAGTTCATTCATTTTCTTTCAGTCTTCATTACTGCGCACAAATTGACCGACATTGTGTGGAAAAATGCGGCATAAATCCAATAGCAACTATTAGAAGTAAACAAGGTACCAGAATCGTTCTTTCCGCAGAACCAAAAAAGATGTGCAAGAACGAGAATTAAGAGCAACAAGACAAAACTGGAGTTGGTCAATGTCGATCATTGAAATAACAGCTTGAAAATGCAAATTTTGCCCATGAACATTCCACTAAAGAACAGCGGCAATTTCTCACATATCAATGAGTGAAGTCCGATTCAAGTTTAAGTTCAATGATAAGGGGACTCTTTTTTATAGCCGAGTCCGAACGGAGTGCCGCAGTGCGACACCTCTTTGGAGAAAAGTAATACATGGTATAATACCTCACAAATGTTGCCAGCATTAGAAGGAGAAACCACCACTGAAAATTTTTTCTGATGGCCTCGTAAGGATTCGAACCCAGGCGTTAAGCGTCATATGCAGACATGCTAACCTCTGCTGTACGGTGGGGAAATCCTAGGAAGTGTTTTGCGGCTAAAGTCTTGAAATCAAGGACAGTGAGCTCGTTGGGCACAATGGAATCATAAGAAATCCCTAAATAAACTCCATCCTCATGACACTGATTAGGGGTTCTGGACACGAATTCCGGAAAAATCCGAGAAGGCGGAATTATCCAAGGCAAGCAATCAAACATACATGCCACATATAGCGCTTCTTAACATAACGGGTGGCAGTTTTTAGCGATGTACCGATAACGAGTGAATCGTAGAAGACCCCCAATCACAACCCTGTTTTCGTCTTAGAGGCATATTGAGGACCACCCACTACCCAAACTATCTTTTTGGGAAAGCTAGTCTGGGAGATCTTCTTTCGAATTGGTCTCGGAGCCAGATAGTGTGAGATCCTCCTCATTCTGAACAAGCTCGCTCAGTTAGTTCACTGAGTCAGTTCACAGCACGGTATAGCTGTGAGCACCACACAGGCTGTAACATTGAGTTTCGATCCATGTGTGGTGTTCATTGTTATCACGAGAAGCTAAACTGCGAGCTACCGGGCGCGTCCACAGGTTTTGGATAATGGAATGCTCCATATGGAGTAGCTGCAACTGCAGTCACGAAGAATCAGCGCTATCGAGCCGAGAGTCTCAGTGAAAGGTCGAGCAGCACCGGTTCTTGCACAAATGCTGAGTGCCCATGATGCTCGATATGACAAGGCGAGTTATTGGCACTTTTAAGTTACCAATTGGCACCTTGTTCTCGCGGCGATCGGTCCTTTGGACCGGAACGAGCTTGCTCACCTGCAGGAGCTTGACAAGGATCGCTACCGGCACATGCAATGTGGCTACCGCAACAAAAAAACAACAATTAATTCTGTTGGTTTATAAAATCCGTACGTCCAATAGTTCAGTTAGTTCATTAAATCAGTACGTTCACGTTAGTGTAGTTAGTTCACTAGTTCAGTCGGTGCACTAGTTCAGTTGGTGCACTAGTTCAGTTGGTGCACTATTCTGTTGGTTTATTAAATCCGCTCGTCCAATAGTTCAGTTATTTCATTAAATCAGTACGTTCACTAGTGTAGTTAGTTCACTAGTTCAGTTGGTGCACTAGTTCAGTTAGTTCCCTAGTTCATTTAGTTCACTAGTTGCGTTAGTTCACTAGTTCAGTTAGTTCACTAGTTCAGTTAGGTCACTAGTTCAGTTAGTTGACTAGTTCAGTTAGTTCACTTGTTCAGTTGGTGCACTAGTTCAGTTGGTGTACTAGTTCAGTTGGTGCACTAATTCAGTTAGTTGACTAGTTCAGTTAGTTCACTAGTTCAGTTAGTTGACTAGTTCAGTTAGTTCACTCTTTCAGTTAGTTCACTAGTTCAGTTAGTTCACTAGTTCAATTAGTTCGCCACTTCATTTAGTTCACCAGTTCAATTAGTTCAGTTAGTGCATTCTCTGCATTCTGTTTTAGAATCACCATAGCTCAAACTCATCACATTTCTCAGTGTATGCTTGTCATCTCTTACCTCATTTGCTTTCGTCTTCCCTCCCTCTTGCCGCAGCCATTTCGAATCGTGTTCTTCATTAGCAATTTGTGATCTCAGCAGTGAATTTTATTTATGTACGTACATTTTGGCGTTTTAATTTTTCTGTTGTTTTTTTTTCGACTTGGCTTTCGCTTGGCGTTAGAAAAATATTTTAAATTACGGCGACTACCACTCGGTCACTAATTGCTGGTTGTGTACAAACGATTATTCTAATGCGCCAGCAAGGAGATCGTTTTTATTTTTATTTTTTATTTCTCAGTTTTTTTTTTGTGGTTTTATTGGCAACTCTATTTTCGTTTTAATTATTTGGCAAAAGTTGCAGGCAGTTTAATTTAGAAAACCAAACACAGAAATTTATCTGCAGAATAGAGCAGAATAATAGCCACAAGCTGGTCGCTTGCTGGCTGGCTGGCTGGCTGGTTGGTATTACGTAGTATGACAACCATGGATGGACAGACGGACATTGTCATTTGTTTTAAGTTTATAGCACAATTATTTATAGAGCAACAGCGACGAAAACGGCAACGGCAACGGCTATTCTGTGAGACATTAGAAGAAATGTGCAAATTCCATTGTACAATTAAATGCAAAGCCGTGGCTGCAGAATTTGAATGGATGTAGAAGAAGAAATATTGGATAGAGCATTTGGCAATTAACCAGCCTGAGAGATGCCATTTTCGAAAACAATTCTGCTTAAGATGACCACCAAATGGTTTTGCTAACTAAGCAAATGGTTGCAATAGATAAATTTAAAGAAAGATTTTTATGAAAATAGAATTTTGAAGGTATTGTTTAAACAAAAATTAAATAATGTAAAAAAAAATTGGAACAATTTTAAGACAATCATATATCGAAAAAATATTGAGAAGTAGCCAAATTGCTTGAATTTTTTAATTTACAAAACACTTTCTAGGGGAAAATTTAAAAAAAAGAATCATTTTAAAAAGGCAAGACGAGTTCCTCTTGAGCTAGCTGTCTATATCGCCGAGTCTTGAATTGGGCCCTTATTAAGCACAGTTGTTGGAAGTCAAAGCAAAACACGTCGCGCAAAATTTCATTCCAATTGGATAAGAATTGCGCCCTCTAGAGGCTCAAGAAGTCAAGACCCAAGATCGGTTTATATGACAGCTATATCAGGTTATGGAACGATTTGAACCATACTCGGTACAGTTGTTGGATATCATAACAGAACACGGCGTGCAAAATTTCATTCCAATCGGATAAGAATTTCACCCTCTAGAGGCTCAAGAAGTCAAGACCCAAGATCGGTTTATATGGCAGCTATATCAGGTTATGGACCGACTTGAACCATACTTGGCACAGTTGTTGGATATCATAACAGAACACGACGTGCAAAATTTCCTTCCAATCGGATAAGAATTGCGCCCTCTAGAGGCTCAAGAAGTCAAGACCCAAGATCGGTTTATATGGCAGCTATATCAGGTTATGGAACGATTTGAACCATACTTGGCACAGTTGTTGGATATCACAACAGAACACGACGTGCAAAATTTCATTCCAATCGGATAAGAATTGCTCCCTCTAGGGGCTCAAGATATCAAGACCCAAGATAGGTTTATATGGCAGCTATATCAGGTTATGGACCGATGTGAACCATACTTGGCGCAGTTGTTGGATATCATAACAGAACACGGCGTGCAAAATTTCATTTCAATCGGATAGGAATTGCGCCCTCGAGAGGCTCAAGAAGTCAAGACCCAAGATCTGTTTATACGGCAGCTATATCAAAACATGGACCGACATGGCCCATTTACAAACTCAACCGACTTACACTAATAAGAAGTGTTTGTGCAAAATGTACAGACGGACGGGCATGGCTAGATCGACATGAAATGTCACGACGATCAAGAATATATTGGGTTGCCCAAAAAGTAATTGCGGATTTTTCATATAGTCGGCGTTGACAAATTTTTTCAACGGCTTGTGACTCTGTAATTGCATTCTTTCTTCTGTCAGTTATCAGCTGTTACTTTTAGCTTGCTTTAGAAAAAAAGTGTAAAAAAAGTATATTTGATAAAAGTTCATTCTAAGTTTTATTAAAAATGAATTTACTTTCTTTTAAAAAATCCGCAATTACTTTTTGGGCAACCCAATATATACTTTATGGTGTCTCAGACGAATATTTCGAGTAGTTACAAACAGAATGACGACATTTGTATACCCCCATCCTATGGTGGAGGGTATAAAAATTGAGCCCCAAGAAGTCAAATTCGGAAATCCCTTTGTATGGGGGGCATACCACTTTATCGTTCGATTAAGATCATACTCCCCACTGATATTGGAAATCAGAAGTCAAGTCCTTGAGCCACATTTCAGCCAAATCGAATAAAGAATGAGGTCTCTAGGGGCCCAAGAAGTCAAAATTGTGGAGCGATTTATATGGGGGCTATATCCAAATCTGAACCACTATGGCCCATTGCATCCCCAATAACCTACATCGTAAAGAAGTATCGGTGCGAAATTTCAAGCGGATATCTTTATTCCTTCGAACGCTATCGTGATTTCGACAGACGGACTGACGGATGGGCGGACGGATGGGCGGACGGGAGCACATGGTTAGAAGACTCAGAATGTCAAGACGATCAGGAATATATTAGGTTGCCCAAAAAGTAATTGCGGATTTTTCATATAGTCGGCGTTGACAAATTTTTTCACAGCTTGTGACTCTGTAATTGCATTCTTTCTTCTGTCAGTTATCAGCTGTTACTTTTAGCTTGCTTTAGAAAAAGTTCATTCTAAGTTTTATTAAAAATGCATTTACTTTCTTTAAAAAAAATCCGCAATTACTTTTTGGGCAACCCAATATATACTTTATAGGGTCTAAGGTCGACATTTCGAGGTGTTACAACCGAAATGACTAGATTAGTATACCTCCCATCCTATGGTGGTTAGTACAATTAAGCACGATTTTGCCAGAAACTTTTCTAGATGATCCCTAAATGCTTTGGCATTGGATTGCTAATGAATTGTTTTGCAACTCCAAGATGTTTTTGTTCATTAAAAAGAAATAATTACTCACATTAACCTTGAGCATATACTGCAATCTTCCATATCTCACTTCTGAGTTTCCTACTTGGCAAAAAGTAAAGAAAATCTTTCAAATTGTCTTGCCTTTGACCTTAGGAAATTTGTCAAATTCGAAAAATGGAACAACGCCGCAACATATTGTTGACATTCGCCCCTTGGAATAGGCATACATCCACTGCCATACTATTGAGAATGTGTGACTGCGCACACCAAGCAGCGACAATTGGAAAGTTCTGAGCATTTGTTTACCTGGTTGTCTATGGCTAAGGGGAAACCCTTATAGAAAACCAACATAAATTTAGTTATAGACCATCATAATGCCTAAAATACAGAATACACATGGCAGGTAAAAAGTAAAGAAAAAGTCAAGGAACAAATTGAGCATGCTGATAGCGACAGCGAATCTCAACAGAGCCTATTTCAACAGCAGAACAAGAGCAACGTGCAACAATAAAATATCAATGGATATTCAACAGACAGACGAATGGACAGAAAGAAAGACAACCAGTTGTGGGACAAGGCGACGACGAAAAAGAGGTAAACAAACACCCATAAAATCAAATGAAATGATATGTTGGGGCTATAAAAAAAATGGATGATAGGGTTGCCAACTATACACTATTGTGTTTGTGAAAAGGGAAGTGGCACATATGTATTTCAATGTTTGGTTGGTCATCTTTTTTTTAAATTTTCCCTCAATCTTTGGATTAATAATAGGCGCTTTAAGCATGTCGTTAAGTCACACCATTTTTTATAATCTACACCATAGGATGGGGGTATACTAATTTCGTCCTTCCGTTTGTAACACATCGAAATATTCATCTAAGACCCAACAAAGTACATTTATTTTTGATCGTCTTGGGATTCAAAGTCGAGTTAGTCATGTCCTTCCGTCTGTCGAAAGCACGCTAACTCTCAGAGGAATAAAGCTAGACGCTTGAAATACTTTCTATAAGTGTAGCAGGGTTGGGATTGTAAATGGGCCCTATCGATTCATGTTTTAATATAGCTGCCATATAAACCAATCTTGCATCATGACTTCATGAGCCTCTAGAGTGGGCAGTCGTAATCCAATTTAGCTGAAAATTTGTACGAAGCGTTTTGTTATGACTTCTAACAACTGGGCTAAGTATGGTCCAAATCGGTTTCTAACTTGATACAGCTGTCCGATCTTGGATCTTGACTTCTTGAGCCTTGACTTCTTTAGCATGAAGACGTTTGTTTCGAATTCCACCAATTGTGCCAAGTATGGTACAAATCGGTTCATAACCTGATATAGCTCCAATATAAACCGATCTCGTATATTGGCTGAATTTGGCTGAAATTTGTACAATGACTTCCCGATACGACCTTCAACTTGCGTAAACTAACTGAACGAACAAGTGAACTTACTGAACGAACTTTTGAACTAACTGAACAAACTAGTGAGATAAATAAATCAACCATTGAACTAACTGAACGACCTAGTGAATTAAATATACGAAAAAGTGAACTAACTGAACGACATATTGAACTAACTGAACAAACTAGGTGAACTAAATGAACGAAGTAGTGAACTAAATGAACGAAGTAGTGAACTGACTTTAGGAACTAGGGAACTAACTGAGGGAACTAGTGAACTAACTTTTGAACTAACTGAACAAACTAGTGAGATAAATAAATCAACCATTGAACTAACTGAACGACCTAGTGAATTAAATATACGAAAAAGTGAACTAACTGAACGACATATTGAACTAACTGAACAAACTAGGTGAACTAAATGAACGAAGTAGTGAACTAAATGAACGAAGCAGTGAACTGACTTTAGGAATTAGTGAACTAACTGAGGGAACTAGTGAACTAACGTGCCAAGTATGGTACAAATCGGTTCATAACCTGATATAGCTCCCTAATAAACCGATCTCGTATATTGACATCTTGAGCCTATAGAGGTCGCAATTCTTATCCGATTTGGCTGAAATTTTGTACAACGACTTCGCGACACGACCCTCAACTTGCGTGCCAAATATGGTGTGAATCGCTTTATACCCTGATATAGCTCCCATATAAACCGATTGCCTGCTATTACTTCTTGAGCCCAAATAGTGCGCAATTCTTATTTGATTTCGCTGACATTTTGCGCAATGACTTCTACTATGGTCTCCAATATCGAAACCAAGTAGGTCCGAATCTGTCCATAACCTGATATGGCTGCAATAACAAGGCAATTTTTATCCATTATTGCTGGGAGAAGAACCTGACAAATGCTATCCATGATGGAGGGTATAGAAAATTCGGTCCGGCCGAACTTAGCACGATCTTACTAGTTTTTAAATAAAATGTTGACAATATTTTCTGTGGAAATAAAAAAATTTTATTTGAAAGAAATTTAATGAAATTTTTATCAAATTTTGACAAAATTTTCTAATGAGTTAGTTTTAAAAAAATAGAATCAATAAATTTTCCTACAAAAATAGAAATTTCACAAAATTAACTGAACGAACAAGTGAACTAACTGAAAGAACAAGCGAGTGAACTAGTACACCAACTGAACCAACTAAAAGAACGATTGAACTAAATAAACGAACAAGAGAACTAACTGAAAAAAACTAGCGAACTTACTGAACTAACTAGTTCATTAAATGAACGAAATAATGAATTCACTAAAGGGACTAGTGAACTAACTGAACGTTAGTGACCTAGATGAACGAGCTAGTGAACTAATTGAGGGAACAAGCGAAAGAACTAGTAAACTAACTGAATAAAGTAAGGAACTAACTCAATTAGCTAGTGCTAAATGAACGAAGTAGTGAAATTACTTTAGGAACTAGTGAACTAACTGAAGGAACTAGTGAACTAACTAACCGACCTAGTCAACTAACTGAACGAACAAGTGAAATAACTGAACCAACTTTTGAACCAACTGAACAAACTAGTGAACTAAATTAACTAACTAAATTAACTAACTAAATGAACAAAGTAGTGAACTGACTATTCAAATAAATGACGATCAAGAATATATATTCTTTATGGGGTCTTAGATGCATATTTCGAGGTTTTACGAACGACGAAATTAGTATACCTCCATCCTTTGGTACAGGATATAAAAATGAACCAATCAAAGTAGCGCAGAGGCTAACATGTCCGCCTATGTCGCTAAACACCTGGATTCGAATCGTGGCAAGAACTTTAGGAAA
This sequence comes from Stomoxys calcitrans, assembly GCF_963082655.1. NCBI lineage: Eukaryota > Metazoa > Arthropoda > Insecta > Diptera > Muscidae > Stomoxys > Stomoxys calcitrans. The sequence continues at coordinate 128,336,408 of NC_081556.1, forward strand.
AAAAAGTTTCAGCAGTGGTTATCCCCTACTGAAGCTGGCGACATTTGTGAGGTACTATGCCATGTAAAAACTTCTCGCCAAAGACGTGTCGCACTACGACAAGCCGTTCGGATTCGGCTTTAAAAAGGAGGCCACTTATCATTGAGCTTCAATTTGTATCGAAGAGCACTCATTGATCAATGAGAAGTTTGCCCCTGTTCTTTAATGGAACGTTCATGGGGGGCCGCCCCAACGCCAAAATATCCCTTTAATCGAACATATTTACAGACCTTGGCAATATGGGACTTTTAAGAGAGATATTTGGAAGTGAAGTACGAATCTCGGGGTCCACCCCAGCCCCAAAAAGGGCTTATTTGGTAATATGGGCTTAAATAAAAGCTATTTAAGAGTAGAGCACGAATCTTACATCAAATTTCAGGGTCAAGTGCCTGGGTGGCCACCCCACTCTCAACACTCCCCATACCGTGATTTTCAAAAATGCCACATCTTGGAGATGGATGTTGCGATTCAAGCGAAATCGCATATATATAGCCGCTTTATAGATCGATCCACCGACTTGAAGCCTTGAGGTAATAAATTGCTCATTTTCATCCGATTTCTGGTAGACCCCTATTCTTTGCTGTGAGATGTGGTCTAGATGGGACCATATTTGGTTATTGCTGCCATATAGACCGACCGCCCAATCTCCCGATTTAAAGTATTAAGCCCATATAAGACCCATTGATTACCCGATTTCGATGAAATTTGGCACAGTGAGTTCTGGAAGACCCCTACGCATTCCTGTCAAATGTCGCCTACAACTCACAGTGGCAAATTTCATCCAAATCGAATGACAAATTCTAGTTTTATAGGCTCAAAGCTCTATATTGGGAGATCGGTCTATATGGCAGAGGTTAGCTTGTATTTCAAACCGATAATAATAAAGTTTTTCAAATACCTACATCTAATGGTTTGCGTTTTATAAAAAAATTGTCAACATATTAACTTGATTTTATTTTATGAATCTGTCAGAATGTCCCTCTACTCCCCTGTGGCAACTCTAATCCATTATGTATAGTTTTGTGTACATATGTTATTGTATATGCACAAACGTGCCAACGGCCCAGATGGAGTAAACGATCAATCGCTATCGATTGATTTAACTACACAATTGATTGTCCGTCCGTCCGTCCGTACGTCCCATCCATATAATAAACAAGCAAGAAACTTAATCATACACAGACACACCGACACAATGGCCTGCCAAATAGTTTTGTGTCTGTGTGTTTTGTTACGTATGATCACAGTTCGATCGATCGATCGCTCGCTCGGTCGTATTGTTGCCGGTCCCCATTTGTTATTCGAAATTCTTGGGTGTGTGTTGGTGGCGACGTAAGTCTGAGCGCGATCTTTTACTAAAGACCATAAAAAAAGACCGATCGACCGATGTGTTGTTGTTCTGATTGTTGAACGGATGGTGTTGTTCATACTTGTATGAAGGGGGGTGGGGGATGTGTGTGTGTGAGTGTGTGTTGTGAAGCTCTTACAATCAGCAGAGTACACACTTATCTATACATATCTACAACACCCATATGCTTCGACGTTTATTGGAAGCGAATGAATGTGTTAAAGAAACTGATTTATATTATTTTTTCTTTTTTATTTTTTGTTTTCTGTTGTGTTTTTTTCTTCGTTTTTTTATAGATGATGAAAACGTCGCCAGAAAGGCGAGATTCCCTCAATTCAAAACAATAATACTAGACTTGTTATTTTTGTTGTAGTTCGTCGATGTTACCATCGGTGTTGTTGTTGCTATTGTATTATTACGAGTTTATTTTTATAAAGCAAGTGCTCTTTTGTATGGTTATTGGTGTTGTCAATTGTGGGCACAGTGGTGTAGAAATATAAAAGAGAGAGAGAGAGAAAAATTTAAGAAAAAAATATTTAATAAACAGATGCTCTAATAACTGTGATTGTTATCTATGGGGAAGGTGCAACAAATTTGGATTTAACTTCGGCTTTCGTAGCAGAAAGATGCTCAATCGGAGCCCTTGATAAATGATCGAGGTAGCGGAGATGATCAGACAGAGAAATCACGGTAAAACTGAAGTTTTTAGGGCGCATTCCCGATTTTTGCTCATTTTTATGTCCTCATTTGTTGATCCCAGGAACACTAATTTGAAGTCTTTTTTTAGGGGAAAGGCTCCGTTTTTGGGGGAAAGGGCCAAAAACTCACCTTGCGGGGAAGTTGTACAACTTAGACAATATAGGTATCAAATGCAGGTATTGTCGAGTAGATTACGAATATACGAAATATGCGTTAAATTTGATTCGAGAAGAACATAAGGACCGAAATCGCGCGATTTTTTGAAAAAATTTCATTCATTAGAGCTTAATTAATTTTTATACCCATAGGATGGGGGTATACTAATTTCGTCATTACGTTTGTAACACCTCGAAATATTCGTCTGAAACTAGAGCTGGCAAACTATCGATAATCGCAACATTCGATATTTTCGATAGTTTTAATAATAAATATCGATTGTATCGATACCTTCAATACTATCATTAATTTCCCATTACCTATACTTCAAACGAAAATGAGAAGCAAAAATCAGGTGATCGATTTATATAGAAGCAATAGTAATGCATAGACCAAATAAAACTAAGATTAATAAAGACAGTTGGAAGTCATGAAAGAAATCATGGAACAAAATGTTAGCCGAATCAGATGAAAATTGCGCCCTCTATAGGCGCAATGTATCTTAAAGGAAGCATTCAGTGTCGGATTGCTTATTTGAACTTATCGGAAATATATCAATCGATATTTAGTCAAAAAATTAAATATCAATAGTATCGATATTGCCAGCGATATTTTGCCAGCTCTATCTAAGACCCCATAAAGTATATGTATTTTTGATCGTCATGACATTTCCAAATCGATCTAGCCATGTCCGTCCGTCTGTCGAAAGCATGCTAACTGTCGAAGGAATAAAGCTAGCCGTTTGAAATTTTGCGTAAATACTTCTTATCAGTGTAGGTGGGTTGGAATTGTAAATGGGCCATATCGGTTCATGTTTTGATATAGCTGCCATATAAACCGATATTTGATCTAGACTTTTTAGGCCTCTAGAGGGCGCAATTCTTATCCGATTTGGCAGAACATTTTCATCAAGTGTTTTATTATGACCAACAACTGTGCTAAGTATGGTTCAAATAGGTCCATAACCTGAAATATCTGCCATATAAACCGATCTTGGATCGAGACTTCTTGAGCCTCTAGAGGTCGCAATTCTTATCCGATTTGGCTGAAATTTTGCATGAAGTGTTTTGTTATAGCTTTCAAAAACTGTGCTAAGTATGCTTCAAATCGGTTTATAACTTAATATAGCTGCCATATAAACCGATCTGGTATCTTGACTTCTTGAGCCATTAGAGGGTGCAATTCTCATCCGATTTGGCTGAAATTTTGCATGAAATGTTTTGTTATAGCTTTCAAAAACTGCGCTAAGTATGGTTCAAATCGGCACATAACCTGATATAGCTGCCTTATAAACCGATCTGGGATCTTGATTTCTTGAGCCACTAGAGGCCGCAATTCTTATCCGATTTGGCAAGTGTTTTGTTGTAACTTCCAAAAACTTTGCTAAGTATGCTTCAAATCGGTTTATAACTTGATATAGCTGCCATATAAACCGATCTGAGATCTTGACTTTTTAGGCCTCTAGATGGCGCAATTCTCCTCCGATTTGGCTGAAATTTTGCACTATGTTTTTTTTTATGACTTCTAACAATTGCGCTACGTATGATTCAAATCGGTTTATAACTTGATATAGCTGCCATATAAACCGATCTGGTATCTTGACTTTTTAGGCCTCTAGATGGCGCAATTCTCCTCCGATTTGGCTGAATTTTTTCATGAAGTGTTTTGTTATAACTTCCAAAAACTATGCTAAGTATGGTTCAAATCGGCCTATAACCTAATATCGCTGCCATATAAACCGATCTTGGATCTTGACATCTTGAGCCACTAGAGGGCGCAATTCTCATTCGATTTGGCTGAAATTTTGCATGAAGAGTTTTGTTATGACTTCCAACAACTGTGCTATGTATGGTTCAAATCGGTACATAACCTGATATAGCTATCACATAAACCGTTTGGGGTTCTTGACTTCTTAGCCTTTAGAGAGTACAATTCTTATTCGATTTGGTTGAAATTTTGTACAACGGTTTCTCCCAAGACCTAAGACATTCGTGTTCAATATGGTCTGAATCGATTTATAGCCTGATACAGCTCCCATAAAAACCGATCTCCCGATTATGCTTCTTGAGCCCCTACAAGGCGAAATTCTAATCCGATAGGGCTGAAATATTACCCAATGACTTCTACTAAGGTCTTCAACATTCAATTCATTTATGGTCTTGATCGGACTATAACTTTATATAGCTCCAATAGCATAACAATTCTTTTCTATTATTCTGTTTGGGTAAAATGAGATACCGGGCAAAGACCTCGACAAATGCGATCCATGGTAGAGGGTATATAAGATTCGGCCAGGCCAAATTTAGCACGCTCTTACTTTTTTGCCATATCGTAATCTACTCCTTCGTACCTTTCATTTGATACCCATATTATCTATGTTTACAAGGTGAAAAATTCTCAAGACCCCGTAGGTCCTTTCCGGGTCCAAAATTAAAAGATGCGCCCTGTGAAGTGCATTTTTCCTTATTTTAATGGGTTCGGACATACTGCGAACAGAGATGTGCGGCGGACAAACTGTTTAAATTTTCCCTGTTCTGAGTGCCGGACCATAGAGATTTATAGACCAGATTAGTTTGTAGGTCCGGGTTACCTGATACATTCCAGGAAAACTGGAATTATGTGTTATAGCGAAGGCTGATAAGCCATGTTTGGAAATATTAGAGAGGAAAATTTTTAATACCACTCGGATTAAACCAAGAATATATGCCATAATTCCTAATCTTCTAATTAGGCCTTACATGTTTAAATTTTGCTTTATACAAAACAAGTCTCCAAAATTATCATTTTTGATTTTTTTTATAAACACACCACTGTGCCTTCGATGTTCCAATGATCACAACAAGTTGTTGATGAAGGGAGATTTCAGTTGGGGACGTCTATGGTCTATGGCGCTGTTCGATGATTGTACCCTCTCGATGCCACAGATGATGATGATGAGGATGAGGATGCCGTGGAACATTTGCGGTATTCGAGTATCTCAGGCAATTGTTGTCGGTGTTTTAAACACACAAATAAAAAAGGCAAACATCATCATCACCAAATAATCACGAAGCGTAAGATCATGATGACGATGACGGCTACAGCGATGACCGAGATCATCATGAACACAAGCTGTCGAGGAAAAAAAATCTTGACGCCAACCGGTGTTCGCTGTGTGTATGTTTATTTTGTTTCATATAATTATTCGGCTTTTTTATTCGATTTTGCTTCGCTTGGAATCTTTTTTTGCTTACGGCATCGGAATCGGGAATTGTTGTGTCATGTGTAATGTCATCGAACCACTTTTTTTATATCATTTCATTTCATTTCGTTCAGTTGATGTTGCTTTTTTCGAAGACGGCAATAGCAAAGCTGTTTCACAGCTCGATTGACGTCGCCGCCGTTGTTGTGTTTTGATTAAGTTTGTCTCTCGTTGAAGATACTTTTGCCGGTTTTTGTTTTTGTGCGGCAATAACAACAACAACAATAACTTATCGCATCTTTCTTTTGGAGTGACCGGTCTTTGGATGTTGTTGAATGGATGAATGGCTGTTTGTTGGCTGGCTGGTTGCTTTAATAGTCATGACTTTGATTATTTGAAGTTAGGTGATTTAATGCGATAATTAGGAAACTGGTATGATAAGGGGGTAATTTGATTGGGGGGAGAAAATAATCAAAGTGGACCTTAAGGCCAAGACAGAATGATCGCGTTGAGGTTTTTTTTTGAGCGTCGTGTTGCAAAAATGCAACTCTGCACACAAATGCAACGCGGAAATGTAAAAAATCTTCAACTTTGATGCTTGCAAGCGAGCGTTATTCTGTTCTGCCACACGTAAGTAGTGTTGTTAGTCGTCAAAGTTAAAAATTAACTTTTGTGAGTTGACCTTCATTCGATTTGCATGATTTGCCATATTTTTCTATGATTTTGTGAGTACTAAAATGTGGCTGCGGTTGCTTTTGCCACCTTCAATTACTGGAAACGTTACGTAATAACAAATTCAAAGGTTTATACCATTGTATGGTATTATAGTTGGTTGGACAATTGTTTAAAACCCCTACTGTTTCTAAGACATAGTTTGAAATGATCACCTTGCCATATTTTTCTATGATTTTGTGAGTGCTAAAATGTGTCACTGAACTAGTTCGTTTACTTAGTTCACTAGTTCAGTTTGCTTCATAGTTTTTTCATAGTTTCATTTCATAGTTTTTTTTTTCATTTTAGCACAGCTGTTGGCTGTTTACTGAGCTAGTTCATTCAGTTTGTTTCCTGAGCTGTTTCTGTCGCCTTTTTTTTCACTGCTCTGTCTCTTTCATCGTTTTACACGTCACTTCAGCTGAGCTGACGGCCTACTGAACTCGTTCGTTCAGTTGGTTCATAAATTAAGTTTGTCCCTAAGTTGTTATATCTCTTTTCGTTCAACGGCTACTCCCTTTCATAGTTTTAATTGCTGGCACAGCTGTTTATTGACTATTCACTAAACTAGTTCGTTCAGTTAGTTCACTAGTTCAGCTGTTTTTAACTCTTCTCGTTCACGCTCAGTCTTTTTTATCTTTTTGCAATTGATCTTAGCTCTTAACTGCTCACTGAACTAGTTCATTTAGTTAGTTCACTAATTCAGTTCGATCTTTCCGTTCATCGATCGTCTCTTTTTGTTTTAAAAAAGAAGGCTCCTTATCACGAAGCTTAAACTTTAATCGGTCTGCACTCATTGATATGAGAGAAGTATCCCCTGTTCCTTAATGGAAAGCTCATGGGAAATTTTGTATTTAGTAGCTCAGCCTTTTTTATCGTTTTATATAGCATCTAAGCTGTTGACTGCTCACTGTGCTCTTTCATCTAGTTCGTTCACTAGTTCAGTTCATATCGTGAGCTTTTTTTTTCCTTACTGTTGTTGTTGTTGTTGCAGTGTGTTGTACACTGAGGCGGCAGCCCTTGCCGATGAAAAGATCTATCGGGTCAATGCGGTACGTACAACCGGCTGTCATGGGATTGTTTCCCTACTGTGCACCAGCTCAACTGTTGATAGATCAATGACTATTTCCTACTATTATTATTTTAGTTCGTTCCGTAAGCGGTTTTTTTCTATTTTCGTTCACCAATATGTATCATTGTGTTTAGTTGTTGAATAATCTCATCAAGTTCGTTCAGTTAGTTCACTGGTTTAGTTCGGGTTTTCAGCTATTTTGTATCTTTTCGTTGAACGGCTACTCTTTTTTATAGTTTAAGATGTTAGCACAGCTGTTGACAGCTCACTGAACTAGGCCTTTTAGTTAGTTCACTAGTACAGTTTGCGGACTGTTTGCCTTTTTTCGTTCGGCCGTAAGTTTCTTTCATTGTTTTAACATCAGTTCATCTGTTGACTGATTGTTGTTTCTTTTCTGTCTTCGGCCACCTTCCTTTATCATTTAACATATGAGCTCAAATGCTGGCTGCTTACTGAACTAGTTCGTTAGTTAGTTTAGTTGAGCCTCTGAGCTAGTTTTGCCTTTTTCACAGTTCTATATGTCACCTCAGCTGTTAACTGTTCATTGAACTAGTTTGTTAGTCAGTTAGTTCACTTTTTTCCCTGGGTTGTTATTGTCTTTTTTCGTTCACAAGGCTAACTGTTTCGTCGTCTTACATGTTAATTCAGCTAATGACTGTTCATTTAACAAGTTCGTTCAGTTAGTTCACTAGGGCATTTCGTTCTGTGAGCTGTTGTTTGCCTTTTTTTTGTTATAATTTAGTTTCATTGAATATTTTACATTTCAGCTCAGCTTTTGATTTCTCACTGAACTTGTTTGTTTAATCAGTTCACACCCCGAGCTATGTGTAGATATTTTCTTTCTTCGGTCATTTTCTTTTATCATTTTATTATTTATATACTTATCAGCTCAAATGTTAAATGCTCTCTGAACTAGTTCGTTCATTTCATTCCTTGAGTTGCTTTTGTCTCTTTTTCTTCACCAGACAGTCTGTTTATTGCTCTTTGAACTAGTTCATTCAGTTAATTCACTGGTTTATGTCGTTTTGTGAGCTGTTTTCTGTCTCTTTTCGCTCACTAGTCAGTTTCTTTCATCGTTCTACATATAAACGCTGCTTTTGACTGCCCATTGAACTAGTTCTTTCAGCTAGTTCACTAGTACATTTCGTTGTGTGAGCTGTTTTTTGTATTTTTTCGTTCACTGTTCAACCTCTTTCATCATTCTACACATCCCCCCCCATTCCCCGTTGTTTGCTCACTAAACAAGTTCGTTCAGTTAGTTCACTAGTTCAGCTTATCCCGTGAGCTGTTTTTTGTCTTTGTTTGGTCACCGCTCAGTTTCTCTTACTGTTTTAGATGTTTGCCTAGTTATTGACAGCTTACTGAACTAGTTCGTTTAACCACTTGACTGGTTCAATTCCTTCCCAAAAATCTAACTCTCTCTCTTTTTTCTCTCCAATTACCATTCCGCTCCCCTATAATTTTCTGGGCACACGCGTCGCCAGTTAAACACTGATCATACTGATGATCTCAATACTAATGATGGATATTGAAATGAATGCCGATGAAGCCGGTGATGGCTATGGCTATGACAGCAGGTAGTATTAGTGCTGGTGGTATCTCCCAAAGCTACTGATTTTTTTCCTACGCTGACAACAATCAGACAGGCGATTGTAGAAACAGGTTTGTCGAATTGATTCATGATCTTCATCAGCAAAAAAAAAAACCTTAAAGTGATTGCTAACAGAATAAATAAACAGAGAGTAAACACATACTCACATATAAACAAAAATAGGAAAGGGGCGCGCCCAGAGCATCCAAAGAGGATGATGATGACGACAAGGAGGAGAATCGAGAAAAGTACAACACAAAAAACAGTTGAAGTTGAGAAAAAAAAACTCCGAAAGCACTGTAATCAATGAGTTGCCAATGTTGCATGAAAAAAAAAACAACTGGAAATGATAAGAGTTGAGAAGTTTGCCTGAAGGTAGTAGAAGCTGTTTCAGCCAGCTCTGAATGAACCATAGCTGTAAAGGTGGTACAAAAGTATTAAATGTAGCCATCCTTTGCTGATCTCTGGTTGATGTTGTCATTGAAGTCCATACATAATCAATTGATATGATCGGGTTTTCTTTACTGGCATTCTGATGTGTCCATTCATTTGTCTGTCTTTCCTGCTTCAATTGTCTTTTGTTTATTTTGCTTCAAGTTTTGAGGATGCTATGTCGTCGTCGTCACTTTGTCGGTGTTTGATGTATTCGTTAAGTTTTGTTTTGTTTTTTTTTTTCTTGTCTGCTCCTCCTTCTGTGTTTTCGTGACCATAAATGTGTTGGTTGTTTACTTAGGCCTTTCCTTTTGGAATATTCTTGTTCTGCTGCTTGCTTCGCATCTCAACAACAAAGTTGCTGAGACAATATACACAAAAAACTTTTGGCTCCATTCTACTCTCCCCTAGGTTTGTCTTGACTGCATTTCCCCATCGAAATCTTCAATAACAAGTGTGGCTCCAACTTCCTGTTATCTTTTCTTCAATCCCTGGAGATAATGATCATTTGAAGTTAGTTTGTGTTTATTGAAAGTGGATTGAGAGAGGTTTAGTTATTGGGATTTGCGATATAGGAAATAAAATTTAAAGAAATTTCTTTGAAAATAGGATTTTTTAAAGATGGAATTTTACCGAAAATTTCTTAAGAAATTAAAGATTGAAGTCGTAGGAGAAGTCCAGCAAAATTTCTGCCAAATCAGATGAGAACTGCGACTTCTAGGGCTCAAGAAGTGCAATCTGGAGATAGGTTTAATAGAATTTGACCATTTCAGGCCATACTTGTCACATATGTTAGAGGTCTTAGAAGAAGTCAGATGTAGACCATACTTAGCAAAGTTGTTGAAAGTCATAACAAAACACCTCATACAAAATTTCAGCCACATTGGATAAGTATTGCGCCCTCTAGGGGCTCAAGAAGTCAAGACCCGAGATTGATTCATATGGGAACTATATCTAAAGATGAACCGATATGGCCCATTTACAAATCCCAACCGACCTATTATAATACAATCCCAACCGACCTACAGACGGACGGGCATGACTAGATCGATTTAAAATGTCATGACGACCAAGTTTATATATATACTTTATGGGGTCTTAGACCAATATTTCGATGTTTTACAAACGGAATGACGACGTAAGAATACCCATATCCTATGGTGAAGGGTAATTAAGACAATTTTTTTTTTGAAAATATTGTCGAATTTTTTTTGTGGAAGTGAAAGTTCAATTAGATTTTCCATGATTTTCAAGTTTTACATGGTAGCTCAGAAGTTAACGGCTCACTGAACTAGTTCGTTTAGTAAGTGCAATAACTTATTCATTCCATTCACTAGTTCGTTCAGTTAGTAACAAAACGAAGTATTTCAGTTTGTTGAATAGTTCGTTCACTTAGTAGATGAACGAACCAATTCAGTTTGTTCTCTAGTTCGTCTATTTAGTTCACAAGTTACTGGTCATCTCAAATTTGCCAATGAATATTCCATTACGGAACAGGGGAAAACTTCTCTCAATGATTAGGGACCTCCTTTTTATAGTCGAATGGAGAATGTATTTCTGAATTCAAAAACCGCCCTCGACTGTCGAAGTTCACCTGTTCTGAGTGCCGGGTCACAGAGATATCCTAGGGAATTGTAAAGCGGACGTGCTTTCGAGACTATGAACTACCTTACACATTCCAGGGGAAGCATCTCCCTTCTCCTGTTCCTGTGGTATCAAAATGGACGAAAACGTCTAAGTGAGTCTGATGGCAGACTACCACTTAAACCTAATCTAACCTTGTTCACTAAATTGTTCATTTAGTTCGATAGTTCCTTCAATTAGTTCACTAGTTCGTTTGCTTGTTTTTTCAGTTGGTTCTTTAGTTTGTTCATTTAGTTTACTAGTTCTTTCAGTGGTTGGTTCATTTAGTTCACTAGTTGTTCAATAATTCGTTCAGTTAGTTCACTTGTTTGTTTAGTTATTTCACTTGTTTGTTCAGTTAGTTCACTATGTCGTGCGTTGCTTAAGAGGGCGGCTTCTTACCCTTTTAGGCGACCATCTTCTCCTTTCGTGATGGTCCTCCATGAAGACTCAGGGGCCGTGCGCGCTTCCTTCATTACTATTTCGGCTTTAACTCCCTCAGCAGTATACTGTCTGGAGTCTTCATTTCGGGAAAGCTAGTTTGGTCTTTCTAGAGTAGTTTAAAGCGGGGAGCTCTATTTCTTTATCAAAGTTTCAGCAACGTAATGCCCTTCGGCAGATCCGATTCTCTTTCCAGCTTACGCAGAACTGTCTGTAAAGTCAGTTCTATCCCTTCCAGCATCCTGCAGTTTCGCCCGATTGCGCTACCGGTGCATACTCTTCATTTTGCTTTGTCGTGCCCCGGATTTCTCGGTATTCTTGTGAGCTTAGCAAAGCCCTAGCTCACTACTGGTGTCATCCCGTTGTCCTCATCTCTCGATTCGGCCGCGATGACTGCTTCATTGACATTGCCGCTATCTGAATTTGAAACAACTTCTTTATCTAAAGGCTGGGGATGAACTCCGCATCCCTCTGGTTTATTCGTCTCTTCTTCATTTGTTAGTCTTGCGATTGGTTGTGCTCTTCAAGCATTGCTCTTGACTAAAGGCGCCAAAGCACGAACACCTATAAGAAGGGCGGACATTTTACGGTGTGATGCCACCACCTTATAATGCATAATAGGCAATACCTATTCCGAGATACAGATATTTTTTTAATTGAGGAAGCAAAATGAAAACACGTCCGCTCCACTCAGCAGTTACTTTTGTTTGGTTAGTTCACTATTTCGTTTGCTTGTTCTTTCAATTGGTTCACTAGTTCGTTTAGCATGTTCCCTAGTTCATTCAATATGATTTGTTTTTTGTTTTGTTTTGTTTGTTTACCGATCAGTCTCTCTCTCTCTTTAATTTTTTTATATATCAACTCACCTGTTGACTGTTCACTAAAAATTTTTGCCCATTTAGTTCACTAGTTCAGTTTATTCTGTTAGCTGTATAACGGTCTTTTCGTTCAACGGTTAGTTTCTTTCCTTATATTATATTTTAACACAGCTGTTGACAGCTCACTGAACTAGTTCGTTCACTATTTCGTTCAGTTCTTTCACTAGTTGGTTTATTTAGTTCACTAGTTCGTTCATTTCGTTAATTTAGTTCACTACCCCGTTGATTTAGTTCAATAATTCTATTAGCTAGTTCACTAAATCGTTCATTTAGTTCAATAGCTCGTTCAATTCAACTTGATTTATATCTTTCTCGTTTACAGCTCAGTCTCTCTTTAATTGCTGTATGTATCAACTCACCTGTTGGCAGCTCATTGAACTAGTTCATTCACTTAGTTTCTAGTTCAATTCATTCCGTGAGCTGTTTTTGTCTCTTTTCGTTTTGTCTCGTTCATTTAGTTCAATAATTCTATTAGCTAGTTCACTAAATCGTTCATTTAGTTCAATAGTTCGTTCATTTAGTTCAATAGTTCGTTCAGCTAGTCCACTAGTTCCTTCAGCTAGTTCACTAGTTCGTTCAACTTGATTTATATCCTTTTCGTTGACCGCTCAGTCTCTCTTTAAATTCTATATATAACAACCCACCTGTTGACAGCTCACTGAACTAGTTCGTTCACTATTTCGTTCATTTCTTTCACTAGTTGGTTTATTTAGTTCACTAGTTCGTTCATTTCGTTAATTTAGTTCACTATCCCGTTCATTTAGTTCAATAATTCTATTAGCTAGTTCACTAAATCGTTCATTTAGTTCAATTCAACTTGATTTATATCTTTCTCGTTTACCGCTCAGTCTCTCTTTAATTGCTGTATGTATCAACCCACCTGTTGGCAGCTCATTGAACTAGTTCGTTCACTTAGTTTCTAGTTCATTTCATTCCGTGAGCTGTTTTTGTCTCTTTTCGTTTTGTCTCGTTCATTTAGTTCAATAATTCTATAAGCTAGTTCACTAAATCGTTCATTTAGTTCAATAGTTCGTTCATTTAGTTCGTTCAGCTAGTCCACTAGTTCACTAGTTCGTTCAACTTGATTTATATCTTTTTCGTTGACCACTCAGTCTCTCTTTAAATTCTATATGTAACAACCCACCTGTTGACAGCTCACTGAACTAGTTCGTTTAGTTAGTTCACTAGTTCCTTCAATTAGTTTTCTAGTTCATTTCGTGAGCTCCTTTTGTCTCTTTTCGCCCACCCATCAGTCCCTTGCTTGATTTTACCTGTCAGCTTAGCAAATAGCTGAATTTTTTTTGCGAAATTCTGTTATAATAATTTTAGACACTACTTCTATGAAAATATTGCCCACTTTTGCTATAACATTTCAACCAAATTTTCCATGTTTATCAAATTTCTTTGAATTTTTTTTTTTATAAATTTCTAAACATTGATAAAACTTTCGAAATATTTATCAGAATGTCAACCATATCTTAATTGGTTGTAAAATAAACCAAACCATTACATACATACGGCATGTGTTGTAGTGGCATCGGGCCCCATGTGTCTGTTATATCAACGACATCGATCACTCGTTAACGAACACAATTTTCATTTAGTAGGTGCTTGATACTGTTTCACTATGACGCCAATGTCCATTGACAGACAGATCATGATTATCATTGTGTTGCTAATCATGTTGAAAATGATAATGAAGATAAGAGTGATGATGATTTATGGTGATGTCTATAGGCAATGTTGTAATCAATCGACACTTGTTTTCCAAAATTGTGCTCATTACAGTAGTTAGAGGGAGGGTGAGTCGGTCATTGCCTTCATGCTTGTTGTGGACTATCTGTCATGTGCTCTGCTCATTCAAGCGTCATTTCAAACAGTGTTTGAACAAATACTGAAACAATTTGCGCGCTATTACATGAGGATTACATTCCCATATCAAATTGATAGTGGGAGAATCTGAATTGGTTTCTGATTAAATCTAGCTGTGTACTTATGCCGGTCCATGTTAATATGTAATCAAAGTTTTTCCATGAGATCATCTTTAAATTTTGCTCAGATTTTGCTCTGGCCTAGAGGTTCATCGGTTCAGATTTGCATATAGCTTCCATATAAAGATTCGTCCGATTTGGACTAATTTTACAATAATGTGGTAATCTCGTAACGAAATTTGGCAAGAAGGTTTCCCATATGACTTTGGTCATTTGTGTCCAATCCAAATTTTTAAAATTTTTCTTTTCTGGTTAAAATTTTCTATAACAACTTTGGTCTGTTTTTCATTTGACCTTTATATCGTATATGTCATGTCGTATTGTACCTCACCTGAAATTATTCTACCCCAACTTGTTATTAATCCATAAAAAATGTGACAAATGTGTCACCAATCAACTTTGGCTTTCGTGTTTTTAATTTACATTTGAATTTCCTATGAAGGGTGTCTTGAAGTCTGTTGTTTCGGTTCTCACCCAAAAGGTGTCAACGCCTTGGCAATATTGATTCACTTTTATATGGACTGCCATATCGAAAAATATCGATGGTGAAAATGAAAGTCCCAATTAAAATTTAATTGTACCTTAAACTAAAGGCAAGAACTGGAGAACGATAAAAATTCTTGGTATTATCACAAAATGGTGTGATTTTCATTTAACTTTACGATATGATTGCGCCTTAAAAAAAATGAATTGAGAGCGTAAAAAACAGGTTCAGATAAAAAATAAACTTTGATTTGCTGATTAAATAGGTCATTTTGAATGTTGGGCCCAGAGCCTAAAGACCATGGCTATAAGCTGTACAAATCTTATCTCATTATCGTTGCTTCAAAAGTGATAAAGATAACAGAGACTTGAATTCCCTCCACCTAGACCCTTTTATTTAGGCGAAGAACTCATACCCTTTCTGCACACACACAAAAATAATTTCAATATTAAAGTCTTAACTATGTTGTTGCAGTTGTTGTTGTTTTTTATTATCAGCTTTAAGCTAAAAAATGCAAAAAATAAAAACGAAATGTATAGAAAATTCCTCTTGGCTTTATCAAACTCTAAATAAAGGAATTGTCATAAAAACAAAACGCGATTGTTGTCGTTCATTGTTCACTCAAGCTGTTCATTTTTGTTTTTGTTTTTCGCCATACCAAATGTTCTGGTTGTCGCTATTATTGAGGCTGTTTTGGCTGGCGTTGGTTTAGTGCCAGAAGTTCTCAAACGTCATTTTATATTTAGTAGCAAATATTTGCCAACAATTTTTATTTCATTTGTTTTGGTTGCCGCTTTGTTTTTGTTTTTTTTTGCTTAACGATTTTCGTCATTTTTTAGAAAAATTAAAAAAAAAAAATACCAGTAAGGAAGGGCAAAAGTCGGGAGGTGCGGACTGTCTAATACCCTACACTCTACACCCTCTGAACCAATTTTGATGGATCTCGCAAATATGTTCAAACTGTAAAAACTACGGTTGACAAATGATAACAATATGGCAAATTACCCAAAATCTGACGAACTATATATGAGAGCTATATCTAAATCTGAACCGATTCCGAGCAAACTTCTCAGGTAATGTGGTAGTCGTCGAGGAAAGCAAATTTGCAAATTTTCAAATTTTGCCCAGGAACATTCCACTAAGGAACAGGGGCAAACGTCTCACATATCAATGAGTGCAGTCCGATTCAAGTTTAAGCTCAATGATAGGGGGCCTCCCTTTTATAGCCGAGTCCAAACGGCTTGCCGCAGTACGACACCTCTTTTGGGGAAAAGTTTTATATGGCATAGTACCTCACAAATGTTGCCAGCATTTGGAAGGGAAAACAACTTCTGAAAATTTTTTCTGATGATCTCGCCAGGATTCGAACCCAGGCTTTTAGTGACATAGGTGGATATGCTAACCTCTGCGCTACAGTGGCCTCCAAGCGTTGTGCAAAATTTTGGCAAAATTGGTCAAACAATGCGCTTGCAGAGGCTCTTGGGGTAGGGTTGCCCAAAAAGTAATTGCGGATTTTTTAAAAGAAAGCAAATGCATTTTTAATAAAGCTTAGAATGAACTTTAATCAAATATACATTTTTTACACTTTTTTTCTAAAGCAAGCGAAAAGTAACAGCTGATAACTGACAGAAGAAAGAATGCAATTACAGAGTCACAAGCTGTGAAAAAATTTGTCAACGCCGACAATATGGAAAATCCGCAATTACTTTTTGGGCAACCCAATATATCTAAATCTGGGCCGATTCCTATGAAATTCATCAGTAATATTGAGAGTTTTAAGAAAATCCTTCCTGCAAAATTTCGACAGAATCGGATAACAAATGACCAATTTTTTGCAATATTTCTCAAAATCGGATGAATATATATATGGGAGCTATATCTAAATCTGAACCGATTTCGAGCGAACTCCTCAGATACTGTGGCAGTCGTCGAGGAAAGCGTTGTGCAATATTTTACCAAGATTGGTCAATAAATGTGCTTGCAGTGGCTCTAGGAGTTAAAATCGGGCGATATATATATATATGAGAGCTATATCTAAATCCGAACCGATTTTCATGAAATTCACCAGTAATGTCGAGAGTCGTAAAAAAATCCTTCCTGCCAAATTTCGAGAGAATCGGTTAACAAATGATCAATTTTTTGCAATATTTCTCAAAATCGGAAGAAAATATATATGAGAGCTATATCTAAATCTGAACCGATTTCGAGCAAACTCCTCAGATACTGTGGCAGTCGTCGAGGAATGCGTTTTGGAAAATTTGGCAAGATTGGTCAATAAATGCGCCTGCAGTGGCTCTGGGAGTGAAAATCGGGCTATATATACATATGAGAGCTATATCTAAATCTGAACCGATTTCTATGAAATTCATCAGCAATGTCGAGAGTCATAAGAAAATCCTTCCTGCCAAATTTCGAGAGAATCGGTTAACAAATGACCATTTTATTGCATTATTACTGAAAATCGGTCGAACATATATATGGGAGCTATATCCAGATCTGAACCGATTTTGACCAAACTCTGTGTATATTGTGGTAGTCGTCGAGGAAAGCGTTGTGCAATATTTTGGCAAGATTGGTCAATAAATGTGCTTGCAGTGACTCTAGAAGTTAAAATCGGGCCAATGTATATATATGAGAGCTATATCTAAATCTGAACCGATTTCCATGAAATTCACCAGTAATGTCGAGAGTCGTAAAAAATCCTTCCTGCCAAATTTCGAGAGAATCGGTTAACAAATGACCATTTTATTGCAATATTACTGAAAACCGGACGAACATATATATGGGAGCTATATCCAGATCTGAACCGATTTTGACCAAACTCTATCTATATTGTGGTAATCGTCAAGGAATGCGTTGTGCAATATTTTGGCAAGATTGGTTAATAAATGTGCTTGCTGTGACTCTAGAAGTTAAAATCGGGCGATATATATATATGAGAGCTATATCTAAATCTGAACCGATTTCCATGCAATTCACCAGTAACATTGAGATTGAAGAGAAAAATCCCTCCTGCCGAATTTCAAGAGAATCGGTTAACAAATGACCATTTTATTGCATTATTACTGAAAATCGGACGAACATATATATGGGAGCTATATCCAGATCTGAACCGATTTTGACCAAACTTTGTGTATATTCTGGTAGTCGTCGAGGAAAGCGTTGTGTAATATTTTGGCAAGATTGGTCAATAAATGTGCTTGCAGTGGCTCTAGGAGTGAAAATCGGGTGATATATATATATATGAGAGCTATATCTAAATTTGAACCGATTTCCTTGAAATTCACCAGTAATGTCGAAAGTCATAAAAAAATCCTTGCTGCCAAATTTCGAGAGAATCGGTTAACAAATGAACATTTTATTGCATTATTACTGAAAATCGGTCGAACATATATATGGGAGCTATATCCAGATCTAAACCGATTTTTTCCAATTGCAATAGTCTTCGTCTCTAGGCTGAAAAACATGCCTGTACAAAATTTGAAGACGATCAGAAGAAAATTGCGACCTGTAGTTTGTACACAATCTAACATGGACAGACGGACCGACAGACGGACGGACAGACAGACGGACGGACAGACAGACGGACAGACAGACGGACGCACAGACGGACGGACAGACAGACGGACATAACTAAATCGAATCAGAAAGTGATTCTGAGTCGATCGGTATACTTTTCAATGGGTCTATCTTTCTTCCCTTTGGGTGTCACAAACAAATTCACAAAGTTATAATACCCTGTACCACAGTAGTGGTGTCGGGTAAAAAAACAAAAATTGGCACTAAAATTTAGAAGATTATCATTCTCTTTTTGGTGTTTTTTTCTATTATGAAGTCTATCTAATAAAAATAGCTTAAGTAGATTTAAATAATGCTCTTGGTGATATTGTTGTTGTTGTTGTTGCTGCAGCTGATTGAATTTTAAATTAGCACAGATTGAACGTGGTGACATTTCAATGCCAAAATATTCAAATATGTAACAAATATCGAACAGTTTAGAACATAAATCGAACCAATCAAAGCCGAAAGCTTCTAAGCTATCAATTCGTACCTTATCAATCAAACGTTATTAAATGTTCTTGTCAATAGCAAGAACATAAAAATGTCATATTGATACTTGAGAAAAACAAATCATTGGGTAAAAAGCCTATTTCATTGGTTTAGAAACTAAGGGAGCATTTATGCCAGTCAGGCTTGCTTAGGCTTTGATAACTCATAAATACTGTATGTACTCAAAATTTTTTTCAAATTTGCACAAATTCTTACTGGAAGTCGTTAGTGTACTTTATTTGCCATCAAAATAGTGCGGGAGAGTGGAGTGGTTTTTACTGGAAAAATACGCGAACAGACCATATGTAATATGGAGTACTAGTCGAACCGGGCCCACTCTGCTGCGCCGTCTTTAACTCTCTAATATCTTTATATCCTACACCACCACTGTGGTACAGGGTATTATAGATTTGTGCATTTGTTTGCAACGCAATGAAGGAGAAGTTGTAGACCCATTGATAAGTATACCGATCGACTCAGAATCACTTTCTGATTCGATTTAGTCATGTCCGTCTGTGAGTCCATGTATTCTTGTAATCCAAGTGCAGGTCGTATTTGTTGTCCGATTGTCACGAAATTTTGCACATGTCACTTTTTTGGCTCAAGAACAAACGCTGTTGATTTTGAAGAAAATCGGTTCAAAGTTGGTTCATGTCTGGTATTGTATCCCCACCTAAGTGCCGGTATGTTAGCCGCGAACGCCTGGCAATGACATAGGAAATGCTGCAACGTCTCATCATCTTTTTCACATATCCTACGCAGCTATTACTTGCAGCATCTTTTTTGCACAAGTGAGCTCGTAGTCCTATGTGTCGCGTTATGATACCAAAAGATATGCTGACCTCCTTCTTACTGCCTTTCAGTAATAGTCTCCTCTTCTCAAGTTCTGGATCCGCCCATAGGATTTTCGCCGTCATACCGACCGTTTCGCTGTTCCACAGGGTTGCAGGCGCATTCATCGCCCACTCCATAAACCGGATTGCGTCGAAGAAAAAAGCTTCAGGTTCTTTCTGGTTCCTCTGGCTTTCACCGCCAAATCGTCTGGCCTTTCATTCCCCCTTACTCCGTTATGGCCCGGCAGCCAAACGATGCGGATTGTGTTATCCTCAGATAAGGTGTTAATCTCCTTCTTACACTGTAAAACTGCTTGTGACCTTACCGTCCTGGTTGTTATAGCCCTTATGGCAATTTTACTGTGGGTAAAGATGTTCACACTCGACGTCCTCGCGATAGCACCACACCACTTGACGGATTCCGTGATCGCCCGGATCTCCACCTGCAGGCAGTCTAAAAAGATGTCAGTCCCTGGGTTCACAATGTTGACCCCAGGCCCACTCTGTTCTCTGGCTTTGATCCATCCGTGTAACATGATCTTCCAGATGGCAAAACTAGGGTTCCGTCAGTCCAAGGGTTCCGTCAGCAGCTGGCAGTAGTGCCTCCCACTTTACCTCAAGTGTCGTCTCAGGTATCCGATCGGAAACCTCTTCCCTTCCAGGTTTCCTATCGTCGCCTCGATTATACCGCAATGATATGAACTGCTCCTATCCTCAATCCATGCTCCCACTACCTTAAGTCTCATAGCCGCAGTGGCTGCCTCACACTTAATCTGTATGTCAATGGGTCGGATATCTAGAATAGTCTCCAGTGCTCTAGTGGGACCTGTTGTATGGTCCTTATTTTGCACCATCGCAGTCCACCAAACTACTGAGGCATAAGTAAGTATTGGTCTAATCACGCTTCTGTAGAGCCAGTGGGCTATCCTCGGATTCAGGCCCCATTTCGAGGCTACGGCCCGTTTACATAGTGCCCAACATTTGTGAGCATTCTCTTCAGATTCGTTCTAATTCAGTTTCCTGTCCAAGATCACTTCTTTCTCGTGAACAGGCATATTTCAGTTTTCTCTGGGCTTACATTCAGACCCCTGGGTCTAGCCCAGTCATATGCCATATGCAAGACTTTTTCGGCCCTTCTGCATTCGAATCCTTACCCCTTAGAAGTATAGCAGACGGGTACAAATTCCGCCTCAGTCAGCATCCGTAATAGGTTATTTATGGTGGTTTTTGTTATTGTTGTGGCAGTGTGTAATACACTGAGGCGGCAGCCCTTACCGATGAAGGAATCCATCGGGTCAATCCCTTACGTTCAACCGGCTGACATGGGATTGATGGATTTATGGTGGTCAACCAAAGTAGTGGCGATAAAATGTCCCCCAGCGGCGTGCCTTGTGCCACTTTCCGCATTTTAACCATCTATGCCTTAGCATATGGTATATCCAGTCTCTTAGGACTGGGTCCACCCGGTACTGGTATAAGGATTGGATCTGGGTCATTGGGGTCTGGGATTTATGGTGGTCATACAAAGGAGTGGCGATAAAATGTCTCCCTGCGGCGTGCCCTATGCCACTTTCCGCATTTTAACCATGTGTGCCTTAGCATATGGTTTATCCAGTCTCTTAGGACTGGGTCCACCCGGTACTGGTCTATTGGATTGGATCGCATATTTTTATATATACCGGCCGAACTTAATGACTTTTTACTTGTTATACCCTCCACCATAAGAGGGGGGGTATACTAATTTCGTCATTCTGTTTGTAACTACTCGAAATATTCGTCTGAGACCCCATAAAATATATATATTCTGGATCGTCGCGACATTTTATGTCGATCTAGCCACGTCCGTCCGTCCGTCCTTCTGTCAGTCAAAAGCACGCTAACTTCCGAAAGAGTAAAGCTAGCCGCTTGAAATTTTGCACAAATACTTCTCATTAGTGTAGGTCGGTTGGGATTGTAAATGGGCCATATCGGTCCATGTTTTGATATAGCTGCCATATAAACCGATCTTGGATCTTGACTTCTTGAGCCCCTAGAGTGCACAATTCTTATCCGATTTAAATGAAATTTTGCACGACGTGTTTTGTTATGATATCCAACAACTCCATTGCACAAATACTTCTCATTAGTGTAGGGCGGTTGGGATTGTAAATGGGCCAAAGCGGTCCATGTTTTGATAAAGCTGCCACATAAACCGATCTTGGGTCTTGACTTCTTGAGCCTCTAGAGGGCGCAATTCTAATCCGATTTGAATGCATTTTTGCACGATGTGTTCTGTTATGATATCCAACAACTGTGCCAAGAGTGGTTCAAATCGGTCCATAACCTGATATAGCTGTCATATAAACAGATCTGGGGACTTGACTTCTTGAGCCTCTAGAGGGCGCAATTCTTATCCGATTTGAATGCATTTTTGCACGATGTGTTCTGTTATGATATCCAACAACTGTGCCAAGAGTGGTTCAAATCGGTCCATAACCTGATATAGCTGTCATATGAACCGATCTTGGGTCTTGACTTTTTGAGCCTCTAGAGGGCGCAATTCCTATCCGATTGGAATGACATTTTGCACGACGTGTTTTGCTATGACTTCCAACAACTGTGCTAAATTAGATTCAAATCGGTTCATAACCTGATATAGCTGCCATATAAACCGATCTGGGATCTTGACTTCTTGAGCCTCTAGAGGTCGCGATTCTTATCCTATTGCCTGAAATTTTGTACTACGGATCCTCTCATGACCATCAACATACGTGTTTATTATGGTCTGAATCGGCCTATAGCCCGATACAGCTCCCATATAAATCGATCTCTCTATTTTACTTCTTGAGCCCCCAAAGGGCGCAATTCTTATTCGAATTGGCTGACATTTTACACAGGTCTCCAACATGTAATTAAATTGTGGTCCAAACCGGACCCTATCTTGATATCGCTCTAATAGCAGAGCAAATATTTTCTTATATCCTTTTTTGCCTAAGAAGAGATGCCGGGAAAACAACTCGACAAATGCGATCCATGGTAGAGGGTATGTAAGATTCGACCCGGCCGAACTTAGCACTCTTTTACTTGTTTTTTTATTATTTCTATAAAAAAATAATTATTTTGAACTTTCTATAAAAAAAATATATTTATTTGTACTACGATTGTCATGCCAACAGTTTTGTCAATTTTTGAATTTACCCACCCATTGTAAAAGAGCCAGTCAGGCAGACAGCAGAGGTGTCATAATATTTTACAATACCCCATAGGCATCATCGCATGCCACAAACGTAGCACTCTAATAACGAGAACAAAGCGAAATAACAAAATAACGTCACGGTAATTAGAGAGAGAGAGACAACAACGGATCTCTAGCTGCTTCACATTCACCTTGACACTGCAGCTACCTGCCACTGCCACCTAAAGAGACATGGCATGGCGCTCAGGGTATTTCCCCGAAACTAGTCAATTACGGAACAGGTACTCCAGTCGACTAGGGGTAGCTAAACATTCACATTCACATCCCCTGCCATCTGAGTTAACTGAGAGATGCCAGAGAATTCCTTTTTTGTTGTATTCTAATATGGTGATTGTTGAAATGGTGTTATTGCTAATTGTGAAGACAAGTGGATTAGACTCAAAAATCCTTACTTCCCCTTACCTGTGGAGTTAAATGGATAAACAAGTGTTTGGCCATCAACTCTGATGCTATTGAGAGTTTTATGGGTTTTTACGTGGAAATTTTGAAAAATTTCATAAACTGCATTTGTCTTTGCCTGCCAGGGATAGAGGCGAATAGGGGTTACCTTTAACAAGGATTTGCTGACAGCATTTTAGGGTTTTGTGTAGATTTAGAAATTGCTGGGCTTAATTTACTGTTAGAGCTAAAGGGTTTTGCGGTGAACTCACCTCTTAGTTTTTCACGTGCATTATCCAAAGCATTTTTGCTGCGTGAATTAACTGTTGATTCTGCAAAGAAAAACATAAAGAAATTGTTAGCATTGTTAATGGGGTGATTATAAATAATTACATCATTTAAAATGCAAAATGACTTAACAAACAAAGTAGGAAAATCAAAAATTTTGGAATTGCATTTTGTGTATTTTTTCCAAAAAAAAAAAAAAATGAATACGGCCAGCTTTGCAAGAATACTACAACTAAAGATATGAGATTTACAATATTTCTTCGCAGTAGGCTCAGGCGTTTATGAAACGCCTACCCTCCATTTTTTTTATTTTGATATTAATAAGCAAAATATGAAATATTATGAGAATCAGTTTGGGTAATCACGTGCCGACAAGACGCACGGTGAGAAAAAAAGAAAAAAAACTAGTAAAAAAATATGCCGTGTGAGAACTGGTCGAGATATTTTTTGAAATTTGGAATCGTTAGAGCTGAAGTGTTACCGAAATCGTGCCCTAGGTTGTCCGGGCACCTTTTGGCAGGCCCCTAAAGTTGGCCACCTCGGTATGTCGAAAATTTATTGGGGCTGCCAAATCCTTGTTTATGGTCCGATTTCCAAAATAGTACTGAGTAGTGCTTAAAAATCCCCACAAAAAAGTCCGCCTGAGATATACAATATCTCCACTGGCTTCGGGGATATACGAGTTTTAACTTTTATTTGTTGAAGTTTTGGCCGAGATTGGGTTCGTAATTTCTATGTCTGATTTGGATTTGTGCCAAAGTTTACAATGACTTTGCCGCAAAAAGAGTCCACATCTGATTTTCAGTTAAAAGTTATAGAGTTTGGAAATGTGAAAAAAGTGTGTGTATCGCCTATTGCTCCGTGCAGACAATATTCGTAATCTACTCCCTAATATCATTCAATTGAGTCCCATATTGTCCCTATCGGTCCACTTTTATTCTTGGGCAATGCTTTTGGGGTAAGGGGAGGGTCCGCCCCCTTACGATATCACCAAATACTATAGCCTATTGGTCCTGCCAGACAATATTCGTGATCTACTACCTAATACCTTTCAATTGAGTCCAAAATTGTCCCTATCGGTTAACTTTTGTTGTTGGGTAATGCTTTTTAGGTAAGGGGGAGGGTCCGCCCCCTTATTATATCAACAAAATCGATAGCCTATTGGTCCTGCCAGACAATATTCGTGATCTACTCCCTATTACCTTTCAATTGATTCCCAAATTGTCCTTATCGGTTCACTTTTGTTGTTGGGTAATGCTTTTTAGGTAAGGGGGAGGGTCCGCCCCCTTATTATATCAACAAAATCTATAGCCGATTGCTCCTTTCAGACCATATTCGTAATCTGTCCCCTAATACCTTTTAATTGAGCCCCATTTTTTCCCTACCGTAGTATTCCATATTCGTAATCGACTCCCTAATGCCTTATATTTTGAGATTTATATTGTCATTATCGCCCAATATGCCTATTTTAGGAGGTTTTAGGTCGGGGCGGCTGCCTAGGTACCAGGACATAGTGTTTATTATCAAATTAATACTCTTCTCTCCAACCTTTTATATGAGCCCCCGATATAGTGTCCCGATCGTTTTACTTTTATTCTTGGGTGGTTCTTTTGGGGAAAGGGGCAGGGTCCGCCCCGTTTTGATATCAAACAAGTAAAAGCGTGGTAAGTCCGGCCGGGCCGAATCTTGGGAATAGCCGATGGATTCTGCTAAAAATTTATACATACTTAATTTAGTTGAATGGCAAAATTTTATTCTACATAATAAATTTCTAAAAAATCACAAAAAATAAAGTTCTAGGAACCGAAGAAGGATGATCGAGAGACCGTTATACATGAAAGCTATATAAGGTTCTTGACCGATTTGAACCGCATTTAAAACAGTTGTTGGAAGTCATAACACAACACCACATGCAAAATTTCAGCAAAATCGGGCAAAAGTTGCGGCTTCCTGTGGCTCAAGGATTCAAATCGGGAGATCGGTTTATATGGGAGCTATATCCAAATATGATCCGATGTGGCTCATTTGCTATCTCCAATGACCTACATCAATAAGAAGTATCTGTGCAAAATTTCAGGGAACTAGCTTTGCGCGTTTTACCGCTATCGTCATTTCGACAGACTGACGGACGGACATAGCTAGGCAGATTCAGAATGTCGAGACGACCCCGAATATTTATACTTTATGGGGTCGCAGATCAATATTTCGTGTTGTTATAAACGGGATGACCAGATTAGAATAAAAATGAATTTGTGTTGGTTTGTTTCTATGTTCCGTATAGACTCGAAAACGGATGAACAGATTTTCTTGAAATTTTCACAGACGAAATAGGGTAGTTCATTTTCATACCGACCACCATAGGACAGGGTCGTCTAAGACCCCATAAAGTATATATATTCTCGATTTTCATGACGTTTTAAGTCGATCTAGCCATGTCCGTCCATCTGTCTGTTCGTCCGTCTGTTTGCTAGTCGCTTGAAATTTTGCACAAATACTTTTTATTAGCGTATTGTAAATGGGCCATATCGGTTCATGTTTTAGTGTATCTGCCATATAAAACGATCTTGGATCTTGACTTATTGAGCCACTACAGGGCGCAAGTCTTATCCGATTTGGCTGAAATTTTGCATGAGCTGTTTTGTTGTGATTTCCAACAACTGCTCTAAGTTTAATTCAAATCGATCCTTAACCTAATAAAGCTGTCATAAAAAAACGAACTGGGATTCTGACTACTTGAACCTCTAGAGGGCGCAGTTCTTATCTGATTTCTCTAAAATTTGGCGTGACGTGTTTTGTTATGACTTACAACTACTGTGCTAAGTATGGTTGAAATCGGTCAATAACCTGATATAGCTGTCATATGAATCGATCTTGGATCTTGACTTCTTCAGTCACTAAAGGACGCAGTTCTTATCCTGTAACCTGATATAATTGCCATATTAGCCGGTCTTGGATCGTGATTCTTGAGCCCCCGGAGGTCGGAATTATTATCCGATTAAGCTGAAGTTTTGTACAACAACTTCTCCCATGACCTTCAACATACGTGTCAAATATGGTTCAAATTGGTTCATAACCATGCCAGATAAACCGATTTTGAATCTTGACTTCTTTAGCCACTAGAGGGCGCAATTCTTATCCGATTTGACTGCAATTTTGTATGAGGTGTTTTCTTATGACTTCCAACAACCGTGCAAGGTATGGTTCAAATCGGTCCATAACGTGATATAGCTGCCAGATAAACCGATATTGGATCTTGACTTCTTGAGCCACTAGAGGGCGCAAGTCTTATCCATTTGTCTATGTTCTCAAATTTTACACAATGACTTCTACTACGTGCCCCAACATTCTGTTCAATTATGGTCCGAATCGGACCACATTTTTATATAGCTCCAGTAGCATAGCAATTATTTTCGTCTATCCTTCGTTAGCCTAAAAAGAGATACTGCAAAAAGAAATCGACACATGCGATCCATGGTGTATCCGGCCGGTCGAGCTAAGGGGCGAACCTCCCCCCTTACCTTAATTTTCAAAAAACGCCAGATCTTGGAGATGGAGACAAAATCAGGACAAAATGGGACTCAATTGAAAGGTACTTGGGAGTTGAAAACGCATCTGGGCCAACCGTTTGGGAGGTTACTCAACCCTCACAACCCACCCCAAATCGGGCATATTTACCGGTCACGGCAATATGGGACCCAAATGAAAAGTATTTAGGAGTAGAGCACGAAATTGATATCCACTTTCGGGACCAAGTCTATGGGGGTCCACACCACCCCCAAAATACCCCGAAAACAGGACTTATTTCCCGAGGCTCAAATAAATAGATATTTACGAGTAGAGTATGAATCTGACATCTATTTGTAGGGTCTCTGGGTCACCTAACCGCCAAACAAGATTTTTACCGACCCTGGCAATATGGGACTCAAATAATAGGTCTTTCAGAGTAGAGCGTGAATGTTATAGGTACCGTCAGGGCCAATTTCTGTGTGGCCAACCCCAAAAAGGATATCTTTAGCGCCCAGGTCAAGATGGGTCTTAAATAAAAAAGTATTTGAGAATTGAGTACAAATCTGAAATCTATTCCCCAAATTTGACATATTTACCGACTATAGAAAGAGGATGCACAAATAAAAGGTTGGGAGTGGGTGCACGGCGATCTGAGGGACCGTCTCTCCCCCAAAAGGTCCCCAAACAGAACATATTTACGAACCATGGAAATATGGAATTTATGCAATTAGATAAATGCAGCAATCATGGGGAAATGTGGAATCAAGTTAAAGTCGACTTACCGGCCGTAAATTCCTCAAGCGTTTTAAAGGCCAGTAGTCCATCTAACATCTAAAATTTAAGGACATAAAATCCTCCTCCCGAGCTTTTTGACCAATAAGTATCTCATGGGCTTCAAATAGAGGCATTTTAAATGCTGATCAAAATAACTACAAATGTCACCTTTGCCGCATAATAAAAATATTTTCCTTATATTGCAAAGAAAGGCGCAGCGGAGCGGGCCCGGTTCAGCTACTAGCATATAAATGTATTTAAAAACCCTTAGCTATAGCAAATTCATAACAAAGTTGCGATAATGACGTGTATAGAACATTTATTTTTTAACGAGCAATGACACTTGCCACCCACGCTATGGCTTTGACATTACTTTCACTTCTTTCGTAGAAAAATAAAAAGATGATTAAAACAAATATAAATAAAAAACAGCAAACAGACGTATTCCCAAACAAATTAGGTGTTTTGGGAATATAAAAAAAAAAAACAACAACGAATCATTGAAATATTTTCAAACCCACATTTTTATGTTGAAAATTGTCAGACTTTCATCTGCTTCGTTGTGTTCTTATTTTAGAAAAATGGTTTGAAATAAGATTAAAAGAAATTTCTTTTCTTTTTTCTGTTCAGCATCATAATCTTGTGAAAAGTACGCCAAAATTCTGACGAAATTTTGGTTTTCACAATAATAAAGACATCTATATTTAGCACCTTGAAATTGTTCGAAATTTCGCATTTCTACGAAATTGTTTAGTAGAAAAAGAAATTCTTTAAAATAATGTAAAGAAAGAAAGCAAAAGTTTTTTTTGAAGGCACTTTGTCTTTGAGGCGAGTTAAACCTTAATACGCAATGAGTAAAAGATAAACATGTAAAACGTGCTATGTTGAGGCGGGCTGAATCCTGGGAATCCATCACCACCATGGATTCTGCTATGAAATTACTCAAATGAACAAGAGTTTTATTATAGGTTAGCGTGTCCGCCTACGACGCTATTCGAATCCTGGCTAAAACATCAGAAAATATTTTCTGCGGTGTTTATCCCCTCTGGTGGCAGAAAGAACAAGTAAAAGCGTGCTAAGTTCGGCCGGGCCGAATCTTATATACCCTCCACCATGGATCGCATTTGTCGGGTTCTTTTTCCGGCATCTCTTCTTAGGCAAAAAAGGATATAAGAAAAGAGTTGCTCTGCTATTAAAACGATATCAAGATATAGTCCGGTTCGGACCACAATTAAATTATATGTTGGAGACCTGTGTAAAATTTCAGCCAATTCGTATAAGAATTGCGACCATTGGGGCTCACGAAGTAAAATAGAGAGAACGATTTATATGAGATCTGTATCGGGCTATAGACCGATTCAGACCATAATAAACACGTTTGTTGATGGTCATGAGAGGATCCGTCGTACAAAATTTCATGCATATCGGATAATAATTGCGACCTCTAGGGGTCAAGAAGTCAATATCCCAGATCGGTTTATATGGCAGCTATATCAGGTTATGAACCGATTTGAACCTTATTTGACACAGTTGTTGAAAGTAAAAATAAAATACGTCATGCAAAATTTCAGCCAAATCGGATAGGAATTGCGCCCTCTAAAAGCTCAAGAAGTCAAATCCCCAGATCTGTTTATATGACAGCTAAATCAGGTTATGGACCGATTTCAACCATACTTGGCACAGTTGTTTAATATCATAACGAAATACCTCGTGCAAAAATTCATTCAAATCGGATAAGAATTGTGCCCTCTAGAGGTTCAAGAAGTCAAGACCCAAGATCGGTTTATATGGCAGCTATATCAGGTTATGGACCGATTTGAACCATACTTGGCACAATTATTGGATATAATAACGAAACACGTCGTGCAAAATTTCATTCCAATCGGATAAGAATTGCGCACTCTAGAGGCTCAAGAAGTCAAGACCCAAGATCGGTTTATATGGCAGCTATATCAGGTTATGGACCGATTTGAACTATACTTGGCACAGTTGTTGGATATCATAACAAAACACGTCGTGCAAAATTTCATTCCAATCGGATAAGAATTGCGCACTCTAGAGGCTCAAGAAGTCAAGACCCAAGATCGGTTGATATGGCAGCTATATCAAAACATGAACCGATATGGCCCATTTACAATACCAACCGACCTACACTAATAAGATGTATTTGTGCAAAATTTCAAGCGGCTAGCTTTACTCCTTCGGAAGTTAGCGTGCTTTCGACAGACAGACGGACGGACGGACAGACGGACGGACATGGCTAGATCGACATAAAATTTCACGACGATCAAGAATATATATACTTTATGGGGTCTCAGATGAATATTTCGAGTAGTTACAAACAGAATGACGAAACAACAAATGAACAACAAGGCAGCAGGAGCCGACGGGTTACCCGCTGAACTATTTAAGACCGGAGGCGGCACGCTGATAAGGCGTATGCATCAGCTTATCTGCGCAATCTGGCTAGAAGAACGCATACCCGATGATTGGAACCTCAGCATACTATGTCCCGTACACAAGAAAGGAGAGAAGACGGAATGTGCCAACTACAGAGGAATAAGTCTCCTCCCCATCGCATACAAGATACTTGCGAGCGTACTGTGTGAAAGATTAAAACCTAAAGTCAATGAGATAATTGGGCCCTATCAATGCGGCTTTAGACCAGGTAAATCCACCCTAGACCAGATATTCACACTGCACCAAATACAGGAAAATACCGGAGAAGGACAAATCAACACCTACCATCTCTCTGTTGACCGCAAAGCCGCCTTCGATACTCCTTTACGTTCAAAGGTATTGCAAGGCATGTCTGAGTTTGGTATCCCTGCAAAATTAATAAGACTCTGCAGGATGACACTTGCTGATACGCGTTCCTCAATAAGAATAGGAAAGAATCTCTCCGAACCATTTAATACCAAACGAGGTTTCAGACAAGGAGACAGCCTATCGTGTGATCTCTTTAATATTCTGCTGGAGAAGATTATACGAGATGCAGAAGTGAATAGATATGGCACACTAATCACAGGAGAGCACATGCTACTCGCCTATGCCGACGATATCGATATCATAGGTCGGTCACCGGAAGTGGTAACTGCAGCCTTTGAAAATGGGTCTGGCGGTAAATGGAGATAAGACGAAATGGATGGTTTCAACTCCCAAAAAGCCTTGCACAACCGAGCAGATAAAGAAAATGGGGAAAGTTGGGAACCACAGCTGTGAGATAGTCAGCAACTATATTTTCCTCGACACCGCCGTAACACCAGTTTTGAGATAAAGCGAAGAATAATACTGGCAAACAGATGCTACTTTGGATTAAGTAAGCAGTTCAGAAACAAGGCCACCTTGTTCACAGACAAAGATTACACTATACAAGACACTGATACAACCCGTGTTGTTATATGGTTCAGAAGCATGGGTACTTGTGAAAACAGACGAGGCAGTACTTGGAGTGTTTGAGAGAAGGATTCTTCATAAATGTTAATGGAGAATATAGGCGACGTAAGAATCACGAGCTGTATGAGGACGACAGCATAGTTACACATTTCAAAATACAACTGCTACGTTGGCTAGGTCATGTTGTCAGAATAGATGAAGAAGCTCCAGCAATGGAGCTTCATGCAAACCGGGACGACCAAAAGCCCCATAGAAAGATCATGTGGTGGGAGACGAAACTTGATGTCAGAGATAATAAAATGAGCGCAGAAAATCGAGGCACTTGGAACGCTATTCTAGTGGAACAAATGTTCTGTCATAGCCAATTAAGGTAAGTAAGATGTCTCGGATCATCAACAGCCTCATCCAATCTACCAATCTTTCAGTCCGTGGTTGAAAGTCCCTTAGTCTCCCAAGTATGTGTGGATTCAGGATCTGAGGGAGTCCTTGGTATTCAAACGAGAAGGAATATTTTACTTCTTGACTAAATCCAGTGCTACGCCTGGCCAGATCTCACCAAACCGTAAATTGAACCTTGATCCCCGAAAGCAATTAGTTTGCATCTGACCCGATACCAGCCTGCTTTGTCACAAACTGCAGGAGGCCCAGACAATTCCGCAAGCACATCGGGGTATACAGATGACAGTCCATCTTGTTTTACCCCATCTCAATTGTTCCACAGAATTTAATTGATAATTGCTTTTCCTATCTCAAAGATTTTTAATGACTTTTAAATCATATCTTTGAATTTATAATTCGAGAATTTAAACTGCAATTCTTCTTTGTTCACTTAATGATAGAAATAAATTACCATTATCCATGGCTTGTGTTATTGGTCACGAATTCAAATGTCAGCTGTTGTACATTTTGCATATATTTCTTTTAATTGAAAGCTACATTTGTTCAAACGTAATCATATTTTATCAAATGAGCAACTGGACACAAAGAATTAACATGAGAGCAAAAAAAAAATGCAAAAAAAAAAACAAAACGTTTGCATATAAATACTCATAAATCTCTTATCAGTTGTGTTAATTGACATACAAATTCTCTTTTAAATCAATCGTGGCATTAAAAGTCTACATAAAAACTACAAACGGAAGGGAAACCAAGTGCGAGAGTCGGTTTTGAAGTGTTGCCAGCAACAATTGCAAAACAAATATTGTCGGAAAACGTTTTCACTGCAAGTGAGAATTTCTGGAATTTTTCTTCAAAAATGTTGCCTACTTTAAGGGATTAAAAATATTGAATATTTTTAAAAGCATATTTCGCAGGCATGTTTGGGCCTTTTTTTAATTGGTCCTCGTTTTTCATTTAATTTGTACAGAAAAAACCCCCATAGCTATGGCTATGTATTTATTATAAGCCTCAGTTCAACTCAATACTCAACAAGTGACGTTGTCTGTTTGATAGGCAAGCAAAGCCAATTGAAATCATTCATAATGTTCACTTAAATTTATGAACATAGTTATTTGTATGTAATCGAATAAACATATAATACATTAGGGTGGCTACGTTAAAAGGAATTTGTAAAAAAAATAAAACTTGAAAAAAAAAATGCCATATTATTTGAAAAAAGTTTGATTTATTAGGACACAGAAAAAAAAAATTAATACCGTATGGTATCAATGGTGTTGATAGCGAAGCAACACCGTGAATTAATACCAAAAACAATGCCGTATGGTATTTATAATGCTTTCAATCATCAATACCATGCGGTATTGTTTTGGTATTACTTTATTATCAATACCGTTGGTATCTATTTTTCGTTTGGTGTAGTCGAACCATTCAATAATTTAATGGATGGAGGGAAATAGGTCTGTGTCATAGACCATACCACAGCGGATGTAAATCGAAAATAGCTATATATATTGGGTTGCTCAAAAAGTAGTTGCGGATTTTTCATATAGTCGGCGTTGACAAATTTGTTCACAGCTTGTGACTCTGTAATTGCATTCTTTCTTCTGTCAGTTATCAGCTGTTACTTTTAGCTTGCTTTAGAAAAAAAAGTGTAAAAAATTTATATTTGATTAAAGTTCATTCTAAGTTTTATTAAAAATGCATTTACTTTCTTTTAAAAAATCCGCAATTACTTTTTGGGCAACCCAATATATGTAAGTGAATACCCCTGCTGTGGAAAAGGGTATTATAACTAAGTTAAATTGTTGAATACCCCAAAGGTAGAAGAACTTTACGATTCGATTGAGCCATGTCTGTACCGACCGTACCGTATTTATGGGATTTTCTTTAAATTTTGAACCCATGACTTTTTCGACTTAGAGATAACTCTCGATTTTTACCATTTAGGTCTATATTAAAGCCTGCCCAATTTGATCTAAATCAGTTTGAGTTTAACTAAACATTCGCATACATATTTCGCCCCATTTTCACTTAAAGAACCGCTGCAAGTGTTTTCCGAAAAAAATTGAGAAAATTTGAGTTTAGTACAATATTTTGGGTTCCCGAACCACCCTTATATAGAAATTGCTTATCTATAAACATATTCACACAATTTTGTGCAAAAACTTATTCAACATGCTATTAAAGCACAAAGTCCTATGTATGTGTCTACATATGTGTGCTGATATGTAAATTTCAATAATAAATAATCACAATAATGGCTATACACAGTAGAGGACTGTTGTAGGCATGGTTGTACATTACACCATACTCGTACTACAACATATTCACCACATATGGACTGTAGTTGACACACTTACTGGCATATCTACACTAACATACAGCCAAACACTTATACAAATAAAAATAAATCGAAATGATTACATTGGCTAAAGATGATCTAAAGAAAATTTCTACAGTTTATAACAGCATGATATGAAACACTTACGGGCATATTCACAAAACTTAATGAAGCCTTAAAATGGGTTTATTTAACTTCTTAAAATAAAGTAAATCTGTCAAATAAGACTACTTCAACATTAAGTTATCATCTTGAATAATGGAATGAATTTAATGTTTAAAATAATTTTCTTCCCCAAAGGGAAGTTGGTCGAGCTAATGACCATGAGAATGAATATCACCAGAATTTTCCAATTTTTTATTGTAACCAGCTG
Source organism: Stomoxys calcitrans (assembly GCF_963082655.1). Lineage (NCBI taxonomy): Eukaryota > Metazoa > Arthropoda > Insecta > Diptera > Muscidae > Stomoxys > Stomoxys calcitrans. Next base: position 128,370,628 of record NC_081556.1, read on the forward strand.
GACCTAAGATATACAATATTATTATACCATCAATCACAGAAAGGGGGTATACCAGTTCGTTTGTAACGCGAAATACTGACCTACGACCTCATAACAAATTTATATGTATATTCTTTATCGTCTTGACATTCTATCCGATCTGGCCATGTCCGTCCATCCTTCGAAATCACGGTAGCAGTCTAACGAATGAGGCTAGTCACTTGAAATTTTTGCACAGATACCTCTTATTGATGTTGGCCGTGAGTGATTTTTAATGTGCGAAATCGGTCTCTCGATGTTACGGGTTTAATACCTTTATGGCACAAGTTTGGTACAATTTGGCTGAAATTCTGCACAATGACTTCCCCTATGACCTTCAACATCAACGGCCTATAATCTGATATATTGGGTTGCCCAAAAAGTGATTGCGGATTTTTTAAAAGAAAGTAAATGCATTTTTAATAACACTTAGAATGAACTTTAATCAAATATACTTTTTTACACTTTTTTTCTAAAGCAAGCTAAAAGTAACAGCTGATAACTGACAGAAGAAAGAATGCAATTACAGAGTCACAAGCTGTGAAAAAATTTGTCAACGCCGACTATATGAAAAATCCGCAATTACTTTTTGGGCAACCCAATAGCTTCTATATAAACCAATCCCTCAATTTTACAACTTGAGTTCTTAAATGGCGCAATTCTTATCGGACCACATAAGGACCAAAATCAGTACACATAGTAGAAGTCACAAAAGATTGTGCAAACGCTTGGTTGACAAATGCGCTGACAAAGCCTCTAGAAGCAGAAATCGGGAGAAACATATAAAGAAAAGCAAATCGGGCTATAAAAAAAGCAAACCTTACTTAAAATAATAGTACTAAACGACACTTTTTTAAAAGAAAAGGGCACAACAACAACATTTTTCCTAAAACGGCAGAAAGAGGTCTAAAACTACCCTTTGCTAAAGAAAATGTACTGAAGCTTCCCTATTTTAAGGATAGGGTATTACAACGATCGCAGAAAAGAATAGTTTTTACTACCCTAACTTTTCGATAAAAAAGGGTAGTAAAACTAAATTTTTTTTTTAAAAAGTGTGCTAAAACTACTCTTTTTTTAAGAAATATGTTACAAAAGCTACCCTTTTTCAGGAAAAGGGTACTAAAACTACTGTTTTCTAAGGAAAAAGGGTATTAAAACTTCCCCATTTTTTAAGAAAAAGGCCCTTTTCTAAGGAGAAGGGTACTAAAACTTCCCTTTTCTAAGGAAAAGGATACTAAAACTACCTTTTTCAAGGAAAAGGGTAATAAAACAACGCTTTTGTAATATAAATAGTACTAAAACTACCCTTTTCTTTAGAAAAGGGTACTACAACTACCATTTCTTAAAGAAAATTGTACTTAATCTACTCTTTTTTAGGAGAACAAGTACTAAGTGTAGACTTTGCTAAGGAAAATGGTACCATACCCCTTTCTATGGAAAATGGTACCAAACTATCCCTTTGTAAGGAAAATGGTAATAAAAGCACCCTTTTCTTAAACTACCCTTTTCTAAGGAAGAGGGTACTAAAAGTGCCTTTTTTCCGAGGAAAAGGATACTAAAACTACTCTTTCTAAGGAAAAAGTACTAAAACTACCATTGTCTAAGACAAATGGTACTAAAACTACTTTTTTTCCAAAGAAAATGGAAATAAAACTTTCCTTTTCCAAGGAAAAAGGTATTAAAACTACCCTTTACTAAGGAAAAGGGTACTAAAACTACAATATTCCAAGCAAAAGGGTACAAAAACTACCTTTTCAAGCGATGCATGAACAATAACTTTCTAAGGAAAATTGTGCCAAAACCAGAAAAGGGGACTTAAACTGGATTTTTTTTTCCAAGGAAAAGGTTACTAAAACTACTCTTTTATAAGGAAAAGGGTACAAAAACCTAACCTTTTCTTTAGAACCATTTTCCAAAACTAATTAAGAGCAGAGGTCAGCATGTCCGTCTATGACGCGGAAAGCCTGGGTTCCAATCCTTGGGAGAACATCAGACAAAATTTTAGCAGTGGTTATCCCCTCCTAATGCTGGCGACATTTGTGAGGTACTTTGGCATGTAAAAACTTCTCCCCATACAGGTATCGCGCTTCGGCTCGCCTTTCGGACTCGGCTATAAAGCTGAAGCCCCTTATCATTGAGCTTAAAACGTGCATCAAGCGGCACTCAATTGATATGTGAGAAGTTCACCCCTTTTGCTTAATGGAAAGTCCATGGGCACATTTGCATTTCCGCCGCCAAAACTGACCTTCTCTAAGGAAAAGGTTATTTCTGTAGAAAAGGAAATACCTCGACACCAGATGACTTGCCCTTTACATTCTATTAGAGCATAATTTTGTCCCCAACGCCTCAGATTCAACGATACTGTACTCTACTCTAGTTCACTAACTCTACTCTAGTTCACTAACTCTACTCTAGTTCACTAACTCTACTCTAGTTCACTAACTCTACTCTAGTTCACTAACTCTACTCTAGTTCACTAACTCTACTCTAGTTCACTAACTCTACTCTAGTTCACTAACTCTACTCTAGTTCATTAACTCTACTCTAGTTCACTAACTCTACTCTAGTTCACTAACTCTACTCTAGTTTACTGTACTCTACTCTAGTTTACTGTACTCTACTCTAGTTTAATCTACTCTAGTTTAATCTACTCTACTCTACTCTACTCTACTCTACTCTACTCGACTCTACTCTACTCTACTCTACTCTACTCTACTCTACTCTACTCTACTCTACTCTACTCTACTCTACTCTACTCTACTCTACTCTACTCTACTCTACTCTACTCTACTCTACTCTACTCTACTCTACTCTACTCTACTCTACTCTACTCTACTCTACTCTACTCTACTCTACTCTACTCTACTCTACTCTACTCTACTCTACTCTACTCTACTCTACTCTACTCTACTCTACTCTACTCTACTCTACTCTACTCTACTCTACTCTACTCTACTCTACTCTACTCTACTCTACTCTACTCTACTCTACTCTACTCTACTCTACTCTACTCTACTCTACTCTACTCTACTCTACTCTACTCTACTCTACTCTACTCTACTCTACTCTACTCTACTCTACTCTACTCTACTCTACTCTACTCTACTCTACTCTACTCTACTCTACTCTACTCTACTCTACTCTACTCTACTCTACTCTACTCTACTCTACTCTACTCTACTCTACTCTACTCTACTCTACTCTACTCTACTCTACTCTACTCTACTCTACTCTACTCTACTCTACTCTACTCTACTCTACTCTACTCTACTCTACTCTACTCTACTCTACTCTACTCTACTCTACTCTACTCTACTCTACTCTACTCTACTCTACTCTACTCTACTCTACTCTACTCTACTCTACTCTACTCTACTCTACTCTACTCTACTCTACTCTACTCTACTCTACTCTACTCTACTCTACTCTACTCTACTCTACTCTTCTGCTACTCTTCTGCTACTCTACTCTACTCTTCTGCTACTCTACTCTACTCTTCTGCTACTCTACTCTACTCTTCTGCTACTCTACTCTACTCTACTCTTCTCTACTGTACTCTACCCTCCCCTTCTCTACTCTACTCTAAATAAGGCCTGTTTGTGGGGTTTCGTTTTGGGAAGACCCCCTAACATTTGTGGCTAATTTTGGGCTTAATTTTTTTTATTGACACTTATATTGTCCCATACGGTAAACATGCCAGTTTGGTGGGTTTTTAGAGTAGGACGTTCCTTATAGACGGATCTCCCAATGTTGGGTGTTCTGCTCGTAAAACGCATTGCTTTTATTTGACTAACCCTGTTTATTTGCTTATAAATCTGTCTGTAGGTGCTTTATTGCTATTTGGCATTTACTATCACTTCTGATTGCTATTTTTGTTTAATAGACTCCATGAATGTAAAATAAACAAAAACTATAAATAAACTATGAATAAAATCATATCATTTTATTTTACTGTTTTCTTGCCATTCCAATCCAATCAAATGAGTTCAGGCAAAGTGAACATGAATGCATTTTAATATTTTTCTGATACATTTAGCAATTAACATTTGCAATTGCATTTGCAACAAACAACTGCACCCTGCTTGTGTTGAATTGATTGTGGGATTCGCCATACTAGGAGCTGTGGATGTTGTTGTAGCAACAACAACACTAATAATACGGTGGAGTTGACTATCTGATGTGGCTGGTGTTGTCTGCTCTATAGCTATAACTAAAGATACATTGTCTGGCAACCTCAATTTAAGTGTGTGAGAGAAGAATGAGAGAGAGAGAGAGAGGGAGAGAGAGAGAAGGGAAATATTGCAATGTGGCATTGTATTGGTTAGACATTGTCTATGGGCGCATTGTGGGGCCAGTGCCAAAGTAACATTTTATATTGCAATAAATTTTTAATATACGCCGATTAGAACAATTTGGGACATAAAAGAAAGTTCTTTGAGAGTATGAATCTGGTATTAGTTTTAGGACCAAATATTAGGTGGCCGCTAAACCCTAGAAAAATCTTTGAAAAGACATGTATGCCGATCGGCACAGTATGTTCCGTATATACTCAAAAACGGCTGAACCGATTACCTTGAAATTTTCACATACTATGTATGTTGGTCTGGAAGAAGCAAGGGGGGCGGACCCTCCCCCATACCCCAAAAGTACTATCCAAAAATAAAAGTGTACCAATCAGGACAATACGGGATTCAATTGAAAGGTATTCAGGAGTAGAGTACGAATTTTATATTAAAAACTGGGTCCAAGTAACTAGAGGGCCGCCCCAAACACCAAAGCGCCCTGAAATAGGTTTTTTGAACGAACATGACAATATGGGACTCAAATGGGATTCAATTGAAAGGTATTCAGGAGTAGAGTACGAATTTTATATTATAAACTGGGTCCATGTAACTAGGGGGCCGCCCCAACCCCAAAGCGCCTTGATATGGGTTTATTGAACGAACATGACAATATGGGACTCAAAGGTATTCGGGAGTAGATTACGAATATAGTTAGGAAAAAGGAATAGGCTTAATAATTTTTTTGATATCGGAAGGGGGGAGGACCCTCCCCCTTACCACAAAAGTACTATCCAAAAATAAAGTGTACCGATCGGGACAATATAGGATTCAAATGAAAGGTATTCAGGAGTAGAGTACAAATTTTATATTAAAAACTGGGTCCAAGTACCTAGGGGGCCGCCCCAACCCCAAAACACTCTAAATTAGGTTTATTAGACGAGTATGACAATATGGGACTCAATTGAAAGGTATTCGGGAGTAAATTACGAATAGGCTTCATAATTTGTTGATAACGGAAGGAGGCGGACCCTCCCCCTTACCCAAAAACCAAAAATTGGCCGATAGTCTCAATATGTACATCAAATGATAGGTATTGGAGACTAGAAAACGAAAAGGGTACTCAATTTTGGGACCAAGTACCTAGCGGGCCGCCCCAACCCAAAACCTCCTCTAAACAGGTATATTAGACGTTCCTATCAATATGAGACTCAAATATAAAGTATTTAGCAGTAGATTTCAAATATGGCATAAAAAAATTAGGTTCAAGTAATGGGAGGATGCACCCATCCCAAAATACCTAACTATTATATAAAAAAAAACTATTTGGGGTGGAAACTGATTGATTTTCGGAAAATTGATATATATTTTCAGGAACAAGTCCCTGCGGTACACCCCACCCTCAAACACAACTTTTTTAACGATCATGCCATTAAGGGGCTCATATGAAATGTTTTTGAAAGTAGAGCATCTCATATTTATTTTATTGGCCAAGTGACCACCCCCGAAATATCCTCTAAACCGGAAATATTTACCAGTACGGTAATATAGTACTCAAAAGAATGATATTTGGAAGTAGATTTAAAATTTGCCCGGGAACCGAGCAGGGGCAAACTTCTCACCCATCAATGAGTGCTTTCCGATTCAAGTTGAGTTTATGAATGAAAAGGCACGCCGAGTCCGAACGGCGTGCCGTAGGGCTACACCTCTTTCGGGAAAATTTTTTACATGACCATGCATGGCGCGATACCTCGCAAATGTGGCCAGTGTTAAGGGGGGATAACCACCGCCTTAAATTTTGTCCGGTGTTCTCGCCAGGATTCGAACGCAGGTGTTCAGCTACAGTGGCACGAATTTGATATCCACATTCAGGGCGAAGTGTCCCCACCCTAAAAAGATATTAGAGAGTTAAAGAAGGGGCAGCGGAGCGGGCCCAGTTCGGCTAGTCTCCCATATAAACAGATTTCCCAATTTGAATTCATGGGCCTCTACTAAATTTCCCAAAATATTCCATTAAGGAACAGGGGATACTTCTCTCATATCAATGAGTGCAGTCCGATTAAAGTATAAGCTCAATGATAAGGGGCCTTCTTTTTCATGCCGAGTCCGAACGGCGTGCCGCATGGCGATACCACTTGGTAGAGAAGATTTGACATGGCAATATACCTCATCAATGTAGCCAGCATTAGTAAGGGGAAAACCACCGGGATCTGAACTCAAGCTTTCGGCGTCATAGGCGGATATGCTAACCTCTGCGTCACGGTGGCCTCTTGGGTCTCTAGAGGGCGTAATTATTGTCTGATTTAAATCTTTGTCTTCTTGGTTTGGCTCGAGGTCATCGAACAATTGTAGAAAAACCTGGTGTTGGTATTTTATTTAATTGTTATACCTTCCACCATAGGATGGGGGTGTACGAATTTCGTCATTCTGTTTGTAACTCCTCGAAATATTCATCTATGACCCCATTAAGTATATATATTCTTGATCATCATGACATTTTTAATCCATCTAGGCATGTCCGTCCGTCTGACCGTCCATCCGCCCGCCCGTCTGTCTTTCGAAAGCACGCTAACTTTCGAAGGAGTCAAGTCAGCCGCTTAGCCATAACTTGATATAGTTCCCACATAAATCGATCGCCATAAATTCCTCAACAAAATATATGCATGCCTATTCGCTCAGAAAATTGTTCTCTAATTTAATGTAAAACATTGTACGCCTCACATTGCGTTTTCATTTGCTCCAAATAGCATAACTCATACGCCGCCATGGGCTCCCCGCCAATGCCGATGGTTGTCGCCCTGCATACTTTCGAATACCAACAAACCAAAAAAAAAAAAAAAACTACAAAAAATTCAAACTAAATTAACGTTATGATATGCTTCAGGTTGTTGCCTTTGTTGTTCTGACAATACCGGTTTTTGTTGTTTTCCTCTCCTTTGACTGAATGTGCCATAACCAAACAGCTGCAATTCATAAAGTCTTATAAACACGCACACACACTCACACACACACACATAAAGAAAAAATGCTTCGGGAAAACAAAACCAAACAAACCTTACAAAGGAGAGCATGGCAGCAACTCTTTTTGCAAAAGGTGAATATAAACGAATGGACAGCCAACAGCAGCATCAACCAACTAAGCAACCACAAGAAAAACACCCCACCATACCCCCAAAAATGCACACACGCCGGCTACCCAAGTATTCATATAACAAAAGTCTAGTAAGACCCCAACGGCCACAGACAACAAAACGGATTCCCCCAATTAAAACAAGATTGAATGAACACAACGCTTGCAGCTCTGCCCTCAGCTGCGCTACATTGTCGCGGCAGCGAAGTTTAGATGACTTCATAATAAAATGCTTGCTGTGTTGACTGCATGTTTATTTTTTTTCTCCCTCTCTTCCTCTTCTGTTTTGTGTTTTTTGTTCTGTGTCACGGAGAGGGGGTGTTTATTTGGTGTGTTCGCTGAGTATGGGGTTTGGCTAACAACAGCCGCAACAACAACAACAACCAAATCATGCATAAGCACATGTTTCTTGTGGCGAGTCCATGTTAAGAGTAGAGGTGAATGTGTTTGAGAGCCTTGCCTTGCCTTGCACTCTTCTTTTAGTTGTTGCTTCATTTATGTTGAAAACAAAAAAAAAAAAACAAAAAACGGGGACAGGTTTCTGGTGAGTTTTATTGTGGCAAGAAATAAAATAAATATCATGGCACAGTGGGGGAAAAACAAATAAAGTTTAACAAGGGAACGATGTCACTCAACAATTAAAATTAAAAAAAAAAAACGAATGATAAATTTAAGTAAAAAAAATGGGTTTATAAGGCATCTATATCCAAATATAGTCCGATCTCAACCATATTAAAGGGAGGCTTAAAATAACTTACTGTTTTAAATGTCAACGCCATCGGATAATAAATGCGATGGCGATCGGCCAGCTATATCTAAATATAGTCCGAACCATATTTGAGTCGGATGTCGGGAGGCTCAAAACAGCTTAGTGTTTCAAATTTCAGCGATATCGGATTCTAAAATCAGTTTTTAGTGGCTTCAGGTAAATCCCATGTAAGCCGGTTATTACTTCACTACGGGAGTATTTTTTTCTTTGCCCTTGAACATTCTACAGGGACTAGCTTCTCACATGTCAATGACTGCTGTCCAATTCAAGTTAAAGCTCAATAATAAGAGGCCTCCTTTTTATAGCCAAGTCCGAACGGCGTGCGCCAATGCGACACCTCTTTGGAGAGAAGCTTTTACATGGCATAGTACCTCACAAATGTTGCCATTATTAGGGGGGAAAAACAAAAGAATTGCGGCTTCCAGGGGTTCAAGAATTCGAATCGGTAGATCGGTGTATATGGGAGCTGTATACAAATCTGAACTGATATGGTCCATTTGCAATTCCCAATCTTCTATATCAATGAGAAGTATTTGTGCAAGCGGCTTGATTTAAACGTTCAACCACGAAATTTGTTTTCCCTCCATTCTTTTTCCTACAAAGACCCACTGTGTTCTGGTAGCAACAAAGTTTACCTCAGCAACAAAAAAACTAAATTATTCGAAAGACAATGTTATAGCCATGGCAGGCAACAATGAATGGCATCAACGACAACAGCCAGTTAGTAATGGCGGCCAATGATTATGCCAGCAATGAAGCTGCGGCTAACCACAACCTCATTGATGATCATGATGACAACGATGATGATGATGGAGATTATGACGTTAGCATTGGTTATGGTGGCTTCAATGGTTTTAAAACTTGGGGATGCCGTCCAACTTTGCCACTGATGTTCATGAAGTGAGTGATTCATCATTATTACGTTGTTTTTAGTCATCTCCATCACCAGCACCACAAGTATCGTCGCCACTGTCGTCATCATGCCCGCCTTCATCATGGCCAGTTTGTTTTTTTTCCATTTCTGCACTTTTAGTAATGCGAATACATAAACTAATGCAAAAAAAAAAAAAAGACGACACAAACTTGTTTTATGCCTTTTATGCTAAGGTGGTTTTTTGGACTTTGAAGCTCTTGCTTTTACCAGTTATGCATGTGGTGACCAATACGCCTCCATCGTAAAAGGCCTCATCTAGTGAGCAGCCAGCAACAATTCATGCTTCCAACCAGACATAGTTTATGTTTGATGCCTGGCTTGAATGCTTTAACATTTCCGCTTAAATGTTTTTGTTTTCCCTATTCCAGTTTCCACTTAGCAAAGAAACTACACAATCAGTTGGTAAACGAAAAGTTTTTATTGCGTTTAAGACTTTGTGTCGGCGAATGCAAGAGTAAAGGAATAACCAAAGTTTGTACACATAAGGCTTAGAGCTCAAATTGAAAAAAATATGTACTCAAAAATAAAATCGCTGTGGTACAAAAAACTGTCATTGACAATAATTAAAATCATAAAAATTGTTATCGAAATTTTTAAACTTATATACGAAAATTTATCGTAACCACAATTTTATGGAAATTTAATTTCCTAAATCATAGCAAGCAATGGTTCTAACATTTTATCAGCATTTTTTCGAAATATCAAAAATTTTATCGAAATTTCAATCCATTTTATTGAAAATTTTTTTATAGATTTCCCAACATTTATCAAAACTTATTAAACTACTGTCAAGATATTTGAAATCGTAAATTTTTTTTCGATACTTATAACATTTTATCAGCATTATTCGAATTTAAAAAACTTTATTTGCAAAAATTAATTTTCTTAAATTTATCCTAATGCTCATGAATGTTTTCGATATACACAAAATTATATTGAAATTGCTATTTTTATGGAAATTTTTAAAATGTATCGAAATTTTTAAAACTTTTCGACATCAAATTTTAAATTTTATCAAAATTTTTAAAATGTATCGAAATTTTTAAAATTTATCGAAAATTTTAACATATATCAAAATTTTTAAAATTTATCGAAATTTTTAAAATTTATCGAAATTTTTAAAATTTATCGAAATGTTTAAAATTAATAAAATTTTTAAAATTTATCGAACTGTTTAAAATTAATAAAATTTTTAAAATTTTTAAAATGTATCCAAATTTTTAAAATTTATCGAAATTTTTAAACTTTGTCGAAATTTCAATTTATTTTAAGAATTAAAATCTTTTAAACTGCTGTCAAGCCTTGAAAATTTATAAAAATTTTCATGATTTTTGTTTTTTTTTTTCATGATTGCTGTTTATAAAATTTTATCGTAATATGTAAAATTTTATCAAAAATTTTGGTCAAAAATCAATTTCATCACTAAATTTGTCAATTGAATAAAAAAAACCTTATCAAATTTTCGTTTTTGAATCATAATGCCCGAAAATGTTATTGATATATTCAATATTGTATAGAAGTCGCATTATTTATTGAAGTTTCTAAAATTTATCGAAATTTTCAAATTTTTATAAATTTCCACTTTTTTGAAATCGTATTAAAGTTTCCAAAACGTTTGCTATGTTTATAAAATTTTATTCAAAATTTAATCACAAATAGGATCAACATTCAATTTTATCAATAATTTTGTAAAATTTTGCATTCAAAAAACTTTATCGGAAATTGCAAAGATTTTTCAAATTTTCATATATGTATCTCAATGCCAAAAAATGTTATCGATTATAAAGAAATTGCAATTTGTATCGAAATTTCTAATATATATCAAGTTATGTAAAATGTATCGAAATTTCTAATATATATCGCAATTTGTAAAATATATCGAAATTCCTAAAATTGATCGAAATTTATAAAATATATCGAAATTTCTTAAATCTATCGATATTTCCAAAATCTATCATAATTTCTAAAATTTATCGAAATTTTAAAAATTCATCGAAATTTCTAAAATTTATCGAAACTTTAAAAATGTATCGAAATTTCTAAAATTTATCGAAAGTTCTAAAATTTATCGAAATTTCTAAAGCTTATCGAAATTTCCAATGTATTATAAATTTTCAAAATTTTATAAATGTCCACTTCTTTTGAAATCGTATTAAAGTTTCCAAAACGTTTGCTATGTTTATAACATTTTATTTAAAATTTAATCACAAATAGGATCAACATTCAATTTCATCAATAATTTTGTCAAATTTTGCATTCAAAAAACTTTATCGGAAATTGCAAAGATTTATCAAATTATCATATTTGTATCTCAATGCCAAAAAATTGTATCTATTATAACGAAGTCTCAATTTTCTAAAATTTTCTAAAATATATCGAATTATCTAAAATGTATGGAAATTTCTAAAATATATCAAAATTTCTAAATATATCGAAATTCCTAAAATTGATCGAAATTTATACAATATATTGAAATTTCTAAAATCTATCGAAATTTCTAAAATTTATCGAAATTTCTAAAATTTATCGAAATTTCTAAAATATATTGAAATTTCTAAAATTTATCGAAATTTCCAAAATTTATCGAAATTTCCAAAATCTATCGAAATTTCTACATTTTATCGAAATTTTTAAAATGTATCAAAATTTCTAAAATTTATCAAAATGTCGAAATTTTTAATATTTAAAATTTTCAAAATTTCCAAAAATGAATCGAAATTTCTGTCATATTGAAATTCTCAAAATTTTATTGAAATATTCCATTTTTTTAATACTCAAATTGTTATAAATTTTCGAAATTTAATGGAAATTTTCTACACTGCTATTCACATTTTCAAACTCGTATTAAAATTCGAATAATTATAAGGAAATGTTTAGCATCCTATCAAAGTATCCTTTTAAAACGAAATAATATAATTTTTAAAATTTTCAAAATTTCCAAAAATGAATCGAAATTTCTGTCATATTGAAATTCTCAAAATTTTATTGAAATATTCCATTTTTTTAATACTCAAATTGTTATAAATTTTCGAAATTTAATGGAAATTTTCTACACTGCTATTCACATTTTCAAACTCGTATTAAAATTCGAATAACTATAAGGAAATGTTTAGCATCCTATCAACGTATACTTTTAAAACGAAATATAGAAAATTTTATCCAAATTTTTTGTCAAAATTTCCAGAATTTTATAGATTTTTTTTGGGGAATTTCAATAATTATTGACAAATCCTATCGATTAGTTTGGGTGGTTCCAAACGAAATAGCGATCTAGGAAAAGTCAAATGTTATTAAAAAGCAAAAAACACATTTTCTGCCTAACTTTAAAAAACAAGCGGTTTTTTGTGTTCTGTTTGTAATAGAAACAGATTAATAACCCTATGGTCTGCAGCCGGACAATATCCGATTGTATTTAAAAAAAATCCAATAATGTATCGCAATTTTCATACATTTATTGAAATTTTTAAATAATTATCGAAAGTTTTTAAATTTCATGAAAATTTTTTAAATTTTATCGAATTTTTAAATATTTATCACAATTTTTTACCGAAATTTTTTAAATTTTATCGAAATTTTTATTGAAACTTTTTATCGATTTATTTTTGAAAATTTCAAAAATTTATCGCAATATCACAACATTTTGTCGAAACTTGCAGTAGCTTATCAACATATTTAAAATTTTATCTAAACTTGAATGTATTTATCGAAAATTTTAAACATTTATCGAAATTTTTAGAATTTAATCGAAATTTTCAAATTATATTGAATTTTTTAAAATTTAGTCGAAGTTTCTTAATTTTTTAT